>NC_037675.1:49798851-49829614 GCF_003255815.1 Theropithecus gelada | reverse complement strand
GTGCAGTGGCCGGATCTCAGCTCACTGCAAGCTCCGCCTCCCGGGTTCACGCCATTCTCCTGCCTCAGCCTCCCAAGTAGCTGGGACTACAGGAGCTCGCCACCTCGCCCGGCTAGTTTTTTGTATTTTTTTAGAGACGGGGTTTCACCGTGTTAGCCAAGATGGTCTTGATCTCCTGACCTCGTGATCCGCCCGTCTCGGCCTCCCAAAGTGCTGGGATTACAGGCTTGAGCCACCGCGCCCGGCCCTGTAAATATTTTTTAAATCATTCTAAATTATTTAGGCATAATAGAAAATGAATTGGCTCATGATATTGAAACTTAAAATGTAGATCTTAGCTGCCATCTCAGAGCCTCTCCATTTATGAAGACAAGGTGGTTAGTGGCACGTTGGGATACACAGAAAGAGATTATCAACCCCTTAGGAAAAATGCCTCTCATTTACAGCACTTCCACTAAATGTCCCAAGTTTAGTAGTTATTTGCAAAGATTTGGACACATGCTTATCCTTGTTCACTTATTATTGATAAGGAAATAAATTGGTTAAAATTTATTAAACCAATAAATGGGTTAAAGCAGCCCATGTTTTAGAGAATGAGTAGTGCCAACTTCTTCCAAACCATAAATTCTAAGAATATGTAGTTGCCCAAAGGAAATATGATTTCTGTTAGCAACAAATACTAAATAAAAACACAGATGCCTACTGGTGTATGAGTTTTGGTGTTACCACTTTTTACTGGCAGCATGGCAGTAAATATATAACAATCTATTTCAATCTGAAACCCCATACAGTTCTAGATTGTTGGAGTAGAATATTAAAGTGATAAATGAATGAAATCCATAAGCTAAATGAAAATAATTTTAAGCAATTAAACACTATAAAACAGAATAAACATAACAGGAATATAAAAAACATACCTCATTAAAGAGAAAAATATATTTTTTGGTTTTAGTTTTTAAATTCTATTTCCTAATTTTTATTGATTTTCTATCAGTTATTTAGGACTGTATGTTTAAATGAAGTTTTAAAGTTATCTTTCTGTTATTGATTTCCAATTTATTTCTCATTTAGACAGAGAGAGTATTTTTATCTGATACAATTTTTGAAATCTATTGCTTTATGGCCTTATCTCTGGTCTTTCATATAAATTACATGTGTTCTTAAAAGAATATGAATTCTCTGTCAGGGTCAGGTGCTTCTGTACATGTATGTCAATTAAGTAAATATTTTAAACTTTGTTCTTAAATTTTTTCATCTCTCATTTGATCTTTTTGCCTTTGTATCTTGACTTTTGAATTATTGCTTTCAAATAACCGAATGTATCTTTTGAAAATACAATGGAAAAATCAGCTATTTGTGTTGAACTTCCTACAATGCAATTGCTGTTGGGCATTGCAAAAATTAATTAATTAATTAATTAATTTTTTGTTTTTGAGATGGAGTCTCATGTCGCACAGGCTGGAGGGCAATGGCACAATCTCGGCTTACTGCAACCTCTGCCTCCCATGTTCAAGCAATTCTCCTGCCTCAGCCTCCCGAGTAGCTGGGATTACAGGCATGCACCATCACACCTGGCTAATTTTTGTATTTTTAGTGGAAACGAGGTTTCGTCATGTTGGCCAGGCTGGTCTTGAACTCCTGACCTCAGGTGATATGCCCACCTTAGCCTCCCAAATTGCTGGAATTACGATTGTGAGCCACCGTGCCCAGCCAAATATTAATTTAAAAGAAAGTTGTTGAGCATTGCTAAGAAATTGTCTTTTGTGTTTGTTATTTTATATAAATTTTGTCACACATTGGTTTATGTGTGAAAAGGATAAAGCAGAATATTCATTTGGCTATGTTTGATTAAAAAATTCTTAAAAATTAAATGTACTCATTTTTAATAAAGCGAAGGCTGGAGGGAAATTAATCACACTCACAGATAAACATATTTTCTGCCACTCACACCTATTTTTCTATTTAAACTCCTAACGAAATCTTCCCATGGCAATTTATATTGTGATTGTTAGATTAAATCATTGCACTATGGTGAATATTTGGCATTTCTTTGTCATGTGGTAATTTTCTAATGTTGATTTTATTGTTTTTAATTACTGTTATTGTTAAATTTTAATCAGATGTAATTAATTAGATGTACTCAATTAGATATAATTAAAATTAGATTAATTTACATAATCAAGCCTTAGTACAGTGTAGGAATAAAATTTCAAAATAATAGCTTTAAAATAATTTAATCTGTTGCTTATGATGACAGCAATAGTAACTTTGACATTTGAAAACAGTAAAGCAGCAAATACAGTTTTTAAGAAACAAACAGCATAAATTTTTCTGGGAGATGAAAATAATTTAAACATCAATGTGAATTTGTAAGTAATATTCAATAATGCATATCACAGAATTAAAAGATCCATATCTATTTACTTATCTGTGTATCTATCCATAATAGTATCATATATCTTATATGCACTATGAATATAATTTTAATAACTGACATCATCCCTTTGAAATAACTTTTTAAAATTTCATCATTGTTGGTTTTGGTATGAGAGTTATCCCAGCCTCATAAATGATTTATGAAATTATCCAACATTTTCAATGCTGGACTGTTTACAAAATATAGATAGTGTTTGCTTTAGAAGGTTTGTAGCTCTCAGTAGTCAGAGTCTAGCCCTGGTATTTTTAGTTTAATTCTTAAATATTTTTAAATGTTTCTTTGAGTTAATTGTCTATTCAAATTGAGTCACTTTTGATTTTGTCTTATTATGTGTACTTTTTTACTCTACTGTAAAGAATATTTTTACTGTAACTATATACCACAAAAATATTCCTATGAGTCTCATGTTAGCATTTTATCAGGTTATAAAATTGAGTTCAGATAATATTTTTGTTAAAAATCTATAGTCAGGCCAGGCGCAGTGGCTTATGCCTGTAATCCCAGCACTTTGGGAGGCCAAGGCGGGTGGATCATGAGTTCAAGAGATTGAGACCATTCTGGCCAACATGACAAAACCCTGTCTCTACTAAAAATACAAAAATTAGTGGGGCATGGTGGCACGCACCTGTAGTCCCAGCTACTTGGGAGGCTGAGGCAGGAGAATTGCCTGAACCTAGGAGGCAGAGTTTGCAGTGAGCCGAGATCGCACCACTGCACTCCAGCCTGGGTGACAGTGAGACTCCATCGCAAAACAAACAAACAAACAAACCTATAGTCAAAAATTTATAGTTTGTGTCAAAACTGAATTCCAAATTCCCATTTTTTCAAAAATTTACTTGTTCAATGCAGTTAGGCTAAATTCCCATTATGTGGGAATAACACCATAAGAATAGGTGGGTAGCTCCATTTATTGACTTTGCTGTTATGAAGCAAGTCTCTCAATTTTTATAAGTTTATTTCCTCACATATATAATTAGGTAAGTTTTGGAAATAATTTCATTGTAGGACTATAGAATAGATTCCTAACTTCAAGTATTATTTCAAAATGTATATAATTTTCAATGTAATGTGAGAAGGTATTTTATAATGGGAGAGAATTCTTAATAATCTAGCTTCTGAAAATATATAAATCTGACTGAGAAAACATCTGTTACATTTTATGGGAAAATCTGAAAAACAATACTTTAAACCTTGACTCATAGTTCATTTAATATATTCAACTACAATGGCATGGTAAAATATAGAAAAATGGTCATAACTAACTCAATTGATTTTGATTTTTGGAATATTTTATTAGAAAAATTAACAAATACATGTGAATAGAATATGTATTTATTCTTTGGTGAAAGTGAAAGTACTTAATTATCCCAAGTGTTATCAATAATGTCATAGATTTGCTTAAAATAATTTATGGCAGTTGAGAACTTTTTTTTCCCAAAAGCAGTATAAAATTAGACTCATAATATCACACTGAGTATTTTCACATAATTAAGTGTTCTGCATTCTTTACTTTTTATTTTCATTGTCTTGCCTGCTCATCATGATTAAAAGAATATATGTTCTAATTTGTATGTGTATGCAAATGCCTGGAAAATTTTAGCTTTAAAGAAAATTATACCAACATAGGAATCTATCTAGTCTCTATTGAAGAAAATATTGTACACAACAAAAGCAAATCTGCATGTTTTGCTCTTTAAATCTATTTGTGAGCTAATAAAAAATAATTCACTATATAATTTATAACAAATAATGTAAGAAAGTTATGATGAGAACAAAACATTCATTTTTATGAATCTATCACGGAGGGATTTTTTAATCCTGTCATAGGAAATGTTTATATTTGCATGACTTACAGAACTTCATTTTATATATGGTTATATGGTTAATTTTAAGATTTATTTTGAAGAACATGGGAAATTACAAGGCTATTTCTAAGAAAATTCTTCTATGAAACACATATTTTTCAATATATTTTTTATTTATGCTTATGACTTTCATGTTTTTTTCATTGTAAGCTTTCTCTGAATTTAATTTGTGTCAGAAAGCTAATTTAATAGCTTACTGGAAGTTCACAGCCCAGTTCTCTAAGTAAGCATTATATTAACATTCATATGCAAAATTCTATAAGCTATGTCATGATGACATATGTTACTTTATCTTGAGAGTGGAAATATGTTATTTTACTCTATTCTTGGAACTTATACGGTAAATAGATATAGTGAATAACCCCTTGGTGTTTTTAGTATTAAAGCAATAATCTTAGTATTAAAATAGTAGTTCTTAGTATTAAAATAGTTGTTCCAAAGACTTTGCAAATACACTTATATCTATGATGCTGGAAAGTGAAAAATATAAGGAACAGACCTGAACAAATTATCACTTGACAGGCAGAAAAATAAATCTGACTCACAGGATATAAATAGATGAAAGAAGAGAAGAAAAACCCTTAATGATAGCTATTTCATTGGATTTGATTACAGAGAAACTTTTTCTTTTTCCAAATTGGGAATGTATTTTGAACTATATGTATTATCAGGAAAAACATACAACAAAGGCATGTGTGTGTGAATATTATAATCATAGATATTCATTTTGTCTTACTTTAAACAAATGTGATGGTTAATTTTAAATGTCACCTTACTTGGCTAAGGGATGCTTGAGTGGTTGGAAAAACATTTATTTTTATGTGTTTCTGTGAGGATGTTTTCAAAAGAGATTAGTTTTTAGATCAATAGACCTATTAAAGAAGGTCCACCTCAGAAAATGTGTGTGGGTGCCATCCAATCCATTGACGGCCTGAATAGAACAACAGAGCAGAGAGGAAGGGTTAATTTTCCCTTTCTGTATATGTTTGAGATGAGAACTCCATTTTTTCCTGCCTTCGGGCTTGATCCAGGACTAACGCCATCATACCCCACCTCTCTCCACCTCAGGCCTTTGAACTCAGACTGAATTATACCACCAGTTGGTGGCCTTCCTGGGTCTCCAGCTTGCTGACAACAGATACTAAGTCTTCTCAACTCTATGATCATGTGAGCCAGTTCCCATAATAAATGTATCTCTCTCTTTCTCTCTCTCATATATATTTATTTATTAATATATAATATTTATTGTGAGAACATATGTATTCACAAACTTATGTATACACATACACAATATTGGTTCTGATTCTCTGGAGAACTCTGACTAATATGCTGTATAAGGACTTTTGTCTTTGTCAAGCCCTTGGAACCTCACGACCCATGATAGTGAGATAATATCAGGGCCGTGTGTGGTACCTGTTAGAACTTACAATTATGCTTGTTATGCCTATGAGGAGATAAGATGGCTACAGTTCTTCAGAGCAAATGATGCATATAGGCTTGAAGGGTTTGGAAATGAATTTACCTTTTCTTCTCCGAAGTGTATTAGTTTCCCATTGCTGATGTAACGTATCACCATAAATTTAGCGGCTTGAAACAATGCAGGTATCTCATCTTGCAGTTCTGGAGGTCAGATGGGTATCTCTGGGCTAAAACACAGGTGTCAGCAGGATTATGTTCTTTTCCTGAGGCTTTAGGGGATGGTCTGTTTCCTTGTCTTTTCCAGCTCCCAGAGGCCTCACATTTTCTTTGTCCTGTGGTCCTTTCCTCCTCTTCAAAGCCAGCAATGTAATATCTTTAAATCTCTTTGACATTAACCTCCTACCTCTCTCTTCCACAATGTAAAGACCCTTGTGCTAATATTGGGCTCATCTGTATAATTCAGGATACTCTTATTTTAAAGTCCTCTGATTACAAATACTAATTCTGTTTAAAACCTTAATTTGCCATTGTCATGTAACATAACATATTCACAGGTTTGGGGGATTAAGGTATGGGCATTTTTGGAGGGGATCCAATAGTATACCTACTATAGCATTTCAAAAGCCTTGCCATATTATTACCCTATTAATAACTTTAGAGACAGCCAAGGGAGTATTGAGTCTACTTATGTCTTAGTCTGTTACTGCTGTTATAACAAAATGCCATAGACTAGGAAATGTATAAACAACAGAAATTTATTTCTCACAGTTCTAGAGGCTGGAAAGTCGAAGATCAAGGTGCCAGCAGATTTGGTATCTGATGAGGACCAGTTCCTTCTAGGAAGCATTTTATCTGTTTCCACACATGGCAGAAGGGATTAAGAGGCTCCCTTAAACTCTTTTATAAGTACATAAATTTCATTCATGGGAGTAGAATACTCATGACTGAATCACCCCCTAAAGGTTCCACCTTTTAATAATATCCCATTGGATATGAGTTTCCAACATATGAATTTTGTGGCAACACCAACATTCAGACTACACTAGCTTGATAGAAGAACATCAAAGAAATCTATTATAAGAAACACTGGGTAGAGAATAATAAGGCGTAAATTCTAGTTCTACCTATGTCCTTGAAGATATGAATTGTTTCCAGAAAGTCACACTGATGCTTGTGAGTCTAAATTCCAAATATGGATTATAGAATTTCTAAATTCTCAATAGGTCCTCCCATATGAATTTATATTTATAAGAAAGAAAACATATCAAGACAAATAAGAGGTTTCTAAAATTGGAAGACTAAGTAAATAAAGAGACTGTAGTATTATCGTATACAAGACTCCAAAGGGGAACACAACTGATTTTTCTCCCACCCTTCAAAAGTAGTTTACAAATAAATTAAGTTATTTCCCAGTATTTCCCCTACTAAATTGCATCATTCACTATAAAGGAAATGCACAGAGCATAAAAGATAAAATAACACTTGTAGGCACCAGAACAGACTAATAAAACACCATCCTGATTTTCTTGACAAGGAAACCACCTAAGGCTAGAAATAGTTGAGTATGATAGAAAAATGAAAAACTGAGGAGACTCAGATGGCTTCCTTGTAGGGCTATTTTATGGCATGATTTATGGACTGAGGACTGGGTAAGCCATACTGAATGTATATTCAATCACAGCAACAATAAGTCACAAGGATGCACTTTGCTGACAGTCATTCAAGACTGTGTGTATTTATTTTTAAAAATAAAATCCATACATATCTAAGTCAGCAATTTTCAGATAGGTAATTTTAATTACTATCTCTTACGCTTAGAATTTATTTATTATATACTTTGAGAATCATAAGGGCATTTATCTATTAGCATGCAGCATCAATGGATCCTGCATTAAAACACATGATTTAACTAGCAAAACGTGTAGACAAAGATTCTCTTGTTTGACAGTTAAGCAAGTTTTCTATTTAACAGATGTTTAGCCAAATATTCTGGGTGATAGGTTAGGACAGGTTGCTAAAGGAGCCACAATCATAGTTTTCATCCCTGTACAGACCAATTTGCATACTACATTGCAAATTTTATTAACTATGCCTTTAATTTAGTCTTTGAAAAGTATATTCATAAGACATTGTTGGTGACTCATCATAAACACCACCAGTGAACATAAAATTTACAATAATTCTTAACTAAAAATGTACCTATCACATCACTTTCATAAATAAAAGCACTCTTTTTTTCTTGTTTTTTCTTTCTATTTATTTATTTATTTTTTGAGACAAGTTCTCTGTCTGTAGCCCAGGCTTGAGTGCAGTAGTAGTGTGGTCACAGGTCACTGCAACCTCCACCTCCCAGGCTCAAGTGATCCTCCCACCTTAGCCTCCCGAATACTTGGGACTAAGGGTATGCACCATCATGCCTGGCTAATTTTTGTAATTTTGTGAGGGAGGGTAGACACAAAGTTTCACCATTTTGCCCAGGCTGGTCTCAAACTCCTTGTCTCAAGCAATCTGCCAGCCTTGGTCCCCCAAAGAGCTGAGATTAGAGATGTAAGCCATCATGCCCAGCCTGAAAGCATATTCTTAATGTGGGCTTTACCTAGAAGGGATACTACAAAAGATAAAATTATAGAAAAATTTTGAGTAAACTGAAAACTAAATAGCATTATGTAAAATAGTTGATGCAATTCCAGGTGGCTATAGATTCTGGTATTTTCCTTTCTCTGAAACTAAGAAAGAAATTTTTACTTTTAATATAAATAATTACCCTTTAAATTGGCAACAAACACAATAACAGTAAATAATTCTTATGCATATTGGATATTTTCTTTGGCACAATTTGAATATGGTAACTAATTGACACTATGACAATTACTGATAAGATATATAATAAAAATACATATGGAGATGCTCACTATATTTATATAAATATAAGAAAACATATATCACTGTGGGTTTTGATGAATATCTGTTAAAGCTATAGGTATTAAATATAGATTAATAGATAGTAAACATATGTATCATTTCTTCTGAACAAAAAGAGGCTTACTTTTGCTTTATGATCTCCCTCAAACATGTGATAGAACTACGTAGAAAGGTATCAAAAAGTCAAAATGCCAATAGTTGCTTCTATTCTAACAGCATAAGGTGAGATAAAATGAGATATGAGTTTGCTGATACAGAATGAACAAGGAAGAAGTAGCTTCCTGGTGCTCTTAGGAGAATAAATAATGTTCTGAAACACCGAGTGCCAAAACACAAAGAACAAGCTGGAATAAAGAGTGCCTTGGCCATCTGTTTGGCTGTCAGAGTGAGACATGATTCAGTAAAACTTTTACACTTAAAATTAAATAAAAATTATTGGCTCTATTTAGTATTGTTAGTTTATTAGAAACTTACAATCTGGCAGAAAGGGAAGCAAACACGTCCTTCACACGGCAGCAGAAGGGAGAAGTGCCAAGCAAAAGGGCGGAAAAGGCCCTTATAAAACCATCAGATCTCGTGAGAACTCAACGGTCATGAAAATAGCATGAAAGTAACCGCCCCCATAATTAAATTACTTCCCACAGGGTCTCTCCCACAACACATGGGGATTATGGGAACTACAGTTCAAGATGAGATTTGGGTGGCGCACAGACAAACCACATCAGATGGAATGGTCAGGCATCTGCATATACTATAGATTTATCCCTCTTGTTTCTCTAACTGATTGTGAGACTTACCCGGATTTCTATCCCAATTCTGAGAACTTCATGGTTCTAATCAGGAACTAGATTCCATACCAGTATGAAAAAAATCTACAATTTGACATCTTTAAAAGTATATGCTTAATTATACATTTGTTTATTTCAACAAATATTTTTGAGGGCTTGCTATGCATCAGATACTTTTCTAGGAGCTGTTGACATGACACATCTCAGAAACTTAGACATGGTCAGAAAGCTCCTGGAGTTGCCCTTTGCCAAAGATGAAATAAAGAATATGACTCCCCAAAAGCTGGTTATCAAAAACATTTCTCCTACTTCTCACCAGAAAGAATGGATTTCTATGATCTGTGTAAAATATAAAAAGCATTTTCCTTAAACATACAAACAAGTGGTTCACACCAGGAAAAATATCATTGGCTTAAAGTCGTGCATGGAGAACATCTCAACCTTTCTAGTAAGGAATGAAATGCAAATTAAAGAAGCAGTTTGATACTTTATATTGTTTTGCAAAACTTATAAAGTTAGTGAATATCATGTGCTCGCCAAACTGTGAGGAAAACATCAATCTTAATGCATTCGTGGTGGGATTTTGAACATGAAGTCTATCAGTGCCTCATAAAATTAAGATTAAACAAACTCTGAAACTGTCTACCCAATCCTAGGTATATACCCTAGAAAGGGCTTCCAGATGTAACAAATAAAATCCAGAACACCTATTGAAATTTGAATTATGGATAAGCAAAAAATAATATTTTAGTGTAAGAATGCCCCATGCAATATTTGGGACATACTTGTACTAAAAACCTGTTTTTTTAAATCTAAAATTTAAATTTAATTGGGTATCATGTATTTCATCTGACAAATGTAACCCCAGAGAAACCATCACCAGGTTATCAGGAATTGTAAAAAGACATTTATTGCAGTATTCTTTATGGAAGTCATCCATTGGGGCAACCTAAATGCCCACTGCCTGGAAAATTAAAAAAAGAAATTACAATTCATCTGTTGTGTCAAACTGCGTATTATCTTTCTTTTATAATAGTTCTTTTTTAAAAAACTTTTAAGTTCAGGGTTATATGTGCAGGTTTGTTACATAGGTAAACTTGTATCATGGTGGGTTGTTGTACAGATTATTTTGTCACCCAGATATTAAACCTAGTACTCATTAGTTATTTTTTCTGATCCTCCTTCCTCCCACCCTTCACCTTTCGATAGGCCCCAGTATGTGTTGTTCACTCTGTGTGTCTATGTGTTCCTATCTTTTAGCTTCCATTTATAAGTAAGAACATGAGAAATTTAGTTTTCTGTTTCTGTGTTGGTTTGCTAAGAATAATGGTGTCCAGCTCCATGCTTGTCCCTGCAAAGACATAATCTCATCTTTTGTATGCCTACATAGTTTTCCATGGTATTATGTGTACCACATTTTCTTGATCCAATCTATTATTGATGGGCATTTAGATTGATTCCCTGTCTTTGCTATTGTGAATAGTGCTGCAGTAAACCTACATATGCATGTGTCTTTATAATGGAAAGATTTCTATTCTGTTGGGTATATACCCAGTAATGGGATTGCTGGGTCAAATGATATTTCTGTCTCCAGGTCTCTAGAGAAATAGCCACACTCTCTTCCACAATGGTTGGACTGATTTAAAATCCAACCAACAGTGTATCACCATTCCGTTTTCTCCATAACCTCACTAGTATCTGTTATTTTTGACCATTCTGACTGATGTGAGATGGGATCCCACTGCAGTTTTGATTTGCATTTCTCTAATGATCATGATGTTGAGCTTTTTTTCATATGCTTGTTGCTTGCATATATGTTTTGAAAAGTGTCACTTCATGTACTTTACACACTTTTTAATGGGGTTGTTTCTTTAAATTTGTTTACATTTCTTATAGATGCTGGATATTAGAACTTTGTCAAATGAATAGTTTGCAAAAATTTTTTCCCATTCTGTAGGTTGTCTGTTTACTCTGTTGATAATTTATTTTGCTGTGCAGAAGCTCTTTAAATAAATTAGATCCCTTTGTCAATTCCTGTTCCTGTTGCAATTGCTTGTGGCATCTTCATCATATAAACTTATGATAGTTCATAGTTCACAAAATTATTTTCAACTTTTACCAAATCTAACAGACTCTGGCTTCTAATAAGTTAAGTCCATTTAGACTGATAAATTTTTTATTCCCAATATCTTTTTCTATGTGTATTACTTATTTCAGTGTTTTTTCTTTTACTTTGTGGGTTTGATACTGTTGTCATTTATTTCTTTTTTATTCATTTAGATGTTATTTTATATTTTTCTTTTTATCCTATTAATCATAACCATCACTTCCCCTGCTTTCCTAATTAGTTATATCTGACTCTCCTTTTATTAGTGGGCAAAATGCTATTTCCTTCAGTAAGACACATTGTTTCCTTCCTACAACATACTAATCCCTCCAACTCATCTCTCTACCCGCTTCCTCACAAAAAGATATTTTACCTCTATCCTACCCAAATCATAGACACAGCCTACCCAGCAACTTCAGTATTGTAACAGCATAGTTATTAGTTTCCATAATTTTGTGTATCTACCTTGTGCAATTTTTAATTTACATAATGTATTTTTAAATTATAGAATTTCTATTTTTGTATGTTTTTCCTTATTCAGCTGATATTTTCTATTAGTTCATTCAATAAATATTTTTACCTTTATTTTCTTGAGCACAGTTAAAATACATATTTTAAAATTCTTCTGTGGCATTGCAACATTTACTTTATCTCAGGTCTACCTCCTCCATTGATATTTTCTATTGGCAACAGGTTGCATTTTTCTGTTTCTTTGTATTTGTAGTAATTTTGCTATTGTTTTAAAAATATTTCTATGGAGAGTGTTTAGTTTAGTGTACTCTGTTTTGTTTATTTTAGCTTGTTTTACCTAAGGAGGACTACCGCTAATTTTTACTGCTAATTTTACAGAGACTATTTTTTACTTTTGATGGGCTGCTTGCCCCAGGGGCCAGGCAGAGATATGGCAGTTCACCCACAGGATTTGTGGTCCCCCTCCCCTACTCTCTTTTCTAGACTTTTTTATCTTACTTTCTAGCTGTTGTGTTATCTCAAGTACCTGTCCTGGTCTTCCAAACCAGTAAGACTGCAGGGTGCTTATCTGTGTTGAATTTTAGTTTTCCCTAAAAGATTAATAAAAGAAACAAAACTTGGAAAGTGAAGTTTAGTTGCTTTTGTTTAAAATCTGATACGGTTTGGCTCTGTGTCTCCATCCAAATCTCACATTGATTTGTAACAATCCCCACATGTCAAGGGCAGGACCAGGTGGAGACAATTGATAGTAAGTACTCAAAAGATCTAATGGTTTGTAAGGGGCTTCCTGCTTCACTCAACTCTCATTCTTTCTCCTGCCAGCCTGTGAAGAGGTGAGTTCCGCCATGATTGAACGTTTCCTGAGGCCTTCCCAGCCATGCAAAACTGTGAGTCAATTAAACCTCTTTTCTTTATAAATTTTGCAGTCTCAGGTGTTTCTTCATAGCAGCATGAGAATGGACTAATACAAAATCCGAGCCTGATAAAGCTGTAGAATAAATTAAAATTCTAGAAATGCTTGCTCAGTGTTTATGGGCTTGGGCTTGTTGCCTGGCTTATGGCCTTTGTCTATTATAGGAAGGATTATTGGTGTTTTTTTCTTCCTATGTGTAATGTAGATAGCAAACATTCCATGCAATTGTTAGGTAGTGTGATAAGGAACAGCTCCTATCTCTGAACAATGAAGGAGAATCTTGTTGTTCTGTATTTTATCACACATTTGGTATTGCCAGATTTTCAGATTATAGTCATTGTTAGAGATACTTCATTGGTATTATCTCTATTCCATTCTTTATCGTGTAAAATTTGGTCTACCTGGGTAGCCATTTTAAAATTCTCTTTCACATTGTTCTATTGTTTATAGTTCCCGGGGTGAAAGTCATTCTATTTGGTGTATTCCTTCAGAATGTTTTTTTCCCCTCACCTATTTGTAACCTTTGACTATGCGCTTATCTTCAGTGGGCTAATTTTCATTGAGACTCACTTTGGCCCTATGCTATGGAATCATCTCTATAAGGTGGTATGACATTTGTTACTGATAATTTCTCATGCATTTTTTCAATTCAGAATTAGTCTCATACTTTTGTCCTCCTATATTTTCTTAATAGTTTCTTATTTTGAGGTTATCCAAACCAAATGAGTAATGTTATTTTGACACCACTCACTGTTCCTGATGTAAGACTGAGTTTTAAAATATTTTAATATTTTTTTTTCACAATCCAAAATCTTTTTGATAGAGAGTAGGATCTAGGGTTAGTTTTTGTAGCTGAGGCTAGCCCCTGGACCTCTGGAGTGTTAGAACTTCTGGCCCTTGGAGCAGGGTTAGGTTTGGTGTGTCTGTGAAGTGTTATCCAGGCCCTGTAGAAATGCAGGTGTGCTTGGTACTTGCAACAGCCAGAGAGCAGAACGGTGTGATGGCCCTTGAAAATCCAGCTCACCAAGATGAGTGTCTTGCCCTCAGCCTTCAGGATGTAGTTGTGACCCAGCTACTCAACTACAAAGCACACACACCTGCAATTTGGGCACCTCCTGAACCCACACATCATCTGTTATGGTCCCCACAACCACAGTAGTTTTCCCAGCCAGAAAGTTTCATCTGCTGGATCATCCAGGAAAGCAACACAGGTAGCCAGTTGTTGCAACCCATAAACAGTCTCTTTAGCACAACTTTGTTAAATGTGGAGGCCATAAACCTGTACAGCCTGACCAACAGCCTTAGGTAGATGTCTTGACTCTTGGGCTCCTTGAATGGAACCTTTCTGTCCTTGTGGTAGATGTTGACTTACAAGATGGCATCTTCTGTTCAGCCAGCTTCAGAAAAAGACTCAACTGGTTATTTTCTATCCAAAATTCTGGCATAGAGAAAGTTTCTTATAACTTCTCCTGCTAACTATTATTAAAATCTGTTTGTTTGCTTGTTTGTGTGTTTGTTTGTTTGTTTTGGTATTTTTTAAGAAAAATGACACTTTATGACTAAGGCTTTATTCAAGAAGCCAAGTTCCAGGTACCCAAGTGTAGAGTTCTGTAGTGAGCATCCCTAGTATTTAATAATAGAACATGTTAATTAAAAAACAAACTCCCAGGCCCACACCGAAGAACTTTGTTTCAGAGAATCCATATGTAGACCGGTAAATCTTACTTCTGTGAAGCTAAGTAATTCTGGAGCATAGTCCAACTTAGAAAATACTGCTCTAATAGTACTTTTACATATCTTTCCTAGAAGTGGTCCATGAAGAACTTTTTTGTAGATTTAACATAGTTATATTAAGTAAGCCACTTAAACATACATCCAGAACAGAAAATAATGTGGTAATCTGTAGTGCTATTTGTCCAGTATTTCTCCTTTTAGACCATCTGCATTCTTCTTGTCAACCCGTTTGAATTATGTATCATGAATGCCACAGGTGAAATAAGCCTTTGATTTTTAAAGGAACTGCAGTTTGAGAATTTTTTTGTTAGCATGGCATAACCTAGCTGACCTTTCATATAAATATCCCAGTTCATAAATACATATAAACCATAAAGTTGTCATTCAGAATGCTCCGTCACATTCATAGCCTGATGAAGGTTGATGACAAAGGAAAAAGCTCAAAGTAACTTTTGGAAAATTGCTGTAGTTAAATTAAGGGGCCCTATAGTACCTTTTGTTTTGTCTCAATGGATTTTACTAATGCCAGAGACTATTTTCCTCTGTCCATGGCATATTATTAGACCATAAAAACTCCTGTGATGTTTTGCCTTATTTTTGAATGATCTATGTAAATTTCTGTGTGTAAAATTGTTTAATACATTCTGATTCATTTATAGTATTTCCTATTATGCCCCCTTCACCTTTCACTCATTCAGAATCCCTCAGTGACGGGGCATCTATGTAGTCTCTATTATCTCACCCTAACAAATACTGTTGCAATGAATATTCTGGACCCTATCCTAGTATGGCATGTGCAAAAGTATCTCTAGGATAAATATTAGTGAATGGGACTTCTGGGCTACTTGAGTGTGCAGATTTGTTTTCTCTCTCCAAATTATCTAAAGTCACTGGAATTAGTAGTGTGGGACACTAGAAATCAGAGAATTGTGTACTGAATGGGACAGAAGTTAGTGTCAGGGATCCCCATGAGTTGTTGGTTGTGGGTTGGTCAGCCAACAGAGATTGGCCACCATGGATATGAGAGAAGGGCAGATACACTAGAAGTCAAGCATTTTTACTGGTAATTGGAGCTCTGGACCAGCCAGAATAGAGAGGCTTTGGTAACACCTCAATAACAACCCTGGCATCAAGCTTAAACTACATAGCCTAAACCTTAGAAGAAATTGTCTCACTCTAAGTTAAGGGCAACGGCTGACCCACCCTAACAAAGCCTAAGTCAAATCCTAATGAGATCCTCAGAAGTGACAGAATTGAGAGTTTGTATGATTTCTAGTAACTTAGAGGAACTCAGGAAACAATTTGGACTTTTCTCAGGTCTACCATAACAGGTATAAACTTAGTTTTACACAAGTTCAAGGCTATCCAATAATTGAATTGCCTACAATAACAAAAATAAATATTTCAGAATACTAGCAATATCTAGCATCTCAGAAATATGTTTCAGAATGATCAGCATATGATAAAAATTTTCTAGACATGCAAAAAAACAAGAAAATGTGAATAGTCCAGGGAAAAGACAATCAATAGAAAATATACATTTATGGATTTTGCAGCCACAGACATTAAACTGGTGTTTAGTAAAGAATTAAAAGGTAATTTTCAAGGACGAAAGAAAAATATGAGCTTAATTAGTGAACAGATATAGATTTTTCACAAGATACATAAAAACTACAAAAAAATGGAGTTTCTAAAATTGAAAACTGCAACAATGAAAAATAAATACCTGGCCAGGTGCAGTGGCTCACACCTGTAATTCCACACTTTGGGAGGCTGAGGTGGGCCTATCACTTGAGGCCAGGAGTTTGAGACCAGCATGGCCAACATGGTGAAACCCTGTCTCTACTAAAAATATAAGAATTAGCCAGGCATGGTGACCTGTGCCCGTAGTCCCAGCTACTTGGGAGGCTGAGGCAGGACAATAGCTTGAACCTCCAGGAGGTGGAGGGTGTAGTTAACTGAGATCCTGCCACTGCACTCCAGCCTGGGCAAGAGAGTGAGATACTGTCTCTAAACAAACAAACAAACAAACAAAATACATATAAATTCCAAGATGACCTTAACATACAATTGAAGATAGGGAAAGAAAGTCAGTGAACTGGAGGACAGATCAACAGACATTTTCCAATCTGAAGAACAGAAAGGACAAAGATTGAAGGAAAAGAATCCCAGATAGTGGTAGAATAATATGAAATGGTCCATTATACATGAAATTGAAAGTTAAGAAGGGCAGGTGAGTGAGAATGAGGCAAAAAAAAAGGCTAAAAATTCCTCAAATTTAATGAAAAACATTAACTTATATGTACTAGAAGTGCAGCACACTCAAAGCAGAATATACAAAGTCATACCATAAAGCAAAAGAAAAAAACACAGAAAAACTCAAAAGAGACCAGACAATAAGTATAAAGGAATAAAAATAAAATAAGAAGTATTAATTTCTTATCAGAAACAAAGCAGAAGATGATAAAAAGATATATTCAATTTGCTGAAAGTTGAAACATTATATTCAGCAAAGTATCACTCAAAAATGTGGCTGAAGTAAAGATATTTTCTTTTTATTTAAAAGCTGGAGGAATTATTCACCAGTGGGCCTACTCTACAGTAATGCTAAAGGAGTTTCTTCAGACTAAAAGAAAGTATTATCAGATAGAAGCCTGGATCTTCAAGAAAATATAAGAAGTAGGCTGGGCATGGTGGCTCACACCGGGTGTGGCAATATTAGTATCAGACAAAATAGATTTCAAGACCAAAAGTGTAAAAGTAATGCTAGTTGGAGTAATTCATCATAAAGGTGTTTCAATATTAATATGCCTACCTCTAATAAGAATTTCAAAATTCATAAAGCACAAATTGATAGAATTGAAATAAGAAACAGACAATCTGAGAACCTAATTGGAGATTCTCTATCATTTTAACTATCTTCTCTCAGATAAAACAGTGGACAAAAAATCAAGTATAATATAGATCTACCATTGAACCTCAACAATATTTTAAAAATATTATGCCCAACCCAATGATTGAAAATTCACATTCCCTCAAATGCATATGAAACATCCATCAAAGTATATAAAATATATTTTAGTGTATCTTAAAAGAGTAAAATCTTAGAGTATGTTTTCTGTGTGTGTGTACCAAAGGTAAATTGCAAATCAAAAAGTGAAGATATTCAGAAAATTCTTAAATATTTTTAAATATTTATTTATTTTTATTAATAAATTAATATTTATTAATAAACACTATTAAATAACTCAATCAAAAACAAAATCACAAAGGAAATAAAATACTCAACTGAAAGATAATGGAAACACAGTTTATTGATTTTTGTGGGACACTGCTGACAGTGTTTAAAGAAAAAATTCATAGTCTAAAAGCCTACATTATAAAAGAAGAAATGGTTAAAATAAATCACTTAGATTATCACATTAAGAAGCTAGTAAAAAAAGAACAAATTAAATTCAAAATAAGTATAAGCGTGAAAACAGTGAAGATTAAACTATAAATCAATATAATAAACAAACATAGACAACAGTAAAAAGGCCAGAGGTTTATTCTTTGAAAATATTAATAATATGTCTAAAGCTCTAAACACAATTAATAAAAGAAAAATAAAAGCAAAAATATCAGGAAAGAGAGAGGGATATTATGAGAAGGAGGAAATACAAATTTTGAAGGCTACAAATGGAGTACTTTGAATAACTTTACTACATGAAATATAACCGAGATTAAATGAATACATCCCTTATAAAAAGTAATTGACCAAACTAACTCAATAAATTAAAAAGAATATATTTAATGAAGAAAACTCTGGTTTTAGACAGTTTTAACAGCAAATTCTATAAATCGTTAAGACAGAAACTTTACCAGTCAAACATTTATTCATTTTTAAAGAAAGGTGAAATGCATGCTTCTAATTAGATTTTATGAGACATGCATGACCATCATACCACATATCTCACAACCTTTATTGAAGAAAAAATGTGAACATATGTTTTTCATGACATAGATGTAAATATCTTCAACAAAATAACAGCAAGTAATGACATATAAAAACATTAATATATCACAACCAAGTGGAGTTTATCCTATGAATGCAGGATTAACTTAACATTTGAAAATAAATCTATATAATAATCACCATAATAGAATACAAGAGGAACACAATACCCTTTCATAATAAAAACATTCAACAAAGTAAGAATGGAAGAAAACTTCCTCAACTGATGATGTTAAAAAACCAGATAGCTATATAAAACTATATATCTCATGGTAAAGGACTGACTAATTTCTCCCTATGATTGGGGACAAGACAGGAATGTACACTTTACCTCCATCAACATTGTACTGAAGATCCCAGCTTATTAAGTAAACAAAATAAACAAAAATTATAAATATACTAGAAAGAATGTCCAGTTGTGTATACTTGAAGACTACATAATGTCTGTAAAAAATTTTAATGATCAACCAAAAATATTTTTTAAACTACAAGATTTAACATTTAAATATAAGATTGAAGGTTAAAAGTTAATACATAAATAGAATTTCTTTTTTCTTTTTCATTCTTTACCTGCAATTTCGATTGGATAAATACAATTTTCTTGTGCTATATTTAAAAGATAAAAATTCTATTTTTGTTCTTGTATTGTTTACCCTTAATTTAAAAATATGCATTTATGTTTACTTATTCCTATCAGGATCTTGACTTTATTAATACCTATGGATTCCTCTCAAACAGGATAAGCATCTGTTCTTGTTCTCACCTAATCTTTTCACTCTCTGAATCTGCCATGCTAGTATTATGCAGATTTTAGATCATAGTTGATAGTTTTAAATATTTTACTAAATAATAATATACATCCAGTAGAGTTTCTGTGTCATAAGTGATTTATAAGTTTTCACAATCCATTCATGTAACATGTTCTCATCATGAAGCCAAGCAATACCAGCTCCCAAAATAACACATCTCAGGCTCCCATCCAGTAACTGCAACTCTCTGCATCTTTTCTAATTTCTAACAGTTAGTTTTGCCTGCTTTGGCTTTCTATATTAATATGCTAATGAGCATATACTTTCTCTGTGTCTGACTTTTTAAGTTTAAAATTACGTTTCTGAGAGTCATCTATTTTCTGCATGTAGTTGTAGATGGCTCATTCCCAGTGATGCATAGAATTCTGTTATGTTAATATAGCACAGTTTTTTATCCACTCTTTTATTAAGGTAGATTTCTTTTTTATTTTTCTAGTTATAGTTATTATGAATAAAACTTCTGTGGGCACACTTACACATGTCTTTGGTGAATAAGCACTCATTTCTTTGGGATATATCACCAAATATGTATTGCAGGATGAGAGCATATACATATACTCAGCTTCAGTAGATACTGGTAGTATTTTATTGTGGTACCAATAATCTCACAGCAGGGTATTGGAATTTTGAGTGATTTCCTTCTGTTTTATTTTATGAATAATGTTTTACCAGTTATCTGGGTATTCCTTAGCCCAATCAAATCAATTGACCATCATACTGGTTGTGGAGAGAAGGGGCACTATTGTGTCGAAAAAGAGCACTTACTTGGATCCAAGCTCTTTATTTACCGAGTATGTAGGCATAAACTCACTTCTTTTCTCATCCATACACTGAGAGAGAATATATACATAGATCTTTCTTGTAAGAATTGTAGATAACGTTAGTTATCTGAAATGGAGAGTAGCCCAGAGTATATGCTGAAAATTTTGAGTTTTTTTCATCTTGCTGCATACACATCCTCTGTTATGTGCTCACTAAGGGCTTTGGAAAAGGAATGGATCCACTGTTAAAAAGAAAAGCGAGCTTCCCATAACTGTTGCTTCTGAAGTTCAGCAAGAGGTGTCACTTACATCCCCAAAGAGAGGAAGACAGTCAGGTTATGTAGACTATTGATCCCTAATTAGGAGAGAGACTGAAGTGATTCGATATTCTTTGCATGCTTTATTAGGCTGAAATGAATCTTATAAAAACTCAATTTAACTGATTTTGAGATTTCAGTAAAAAATATGGACCATTAACAGCTTACTTTAGCAATTAGAGATGTTGAATGTAACCAAAAGGTCATCTGTTCCTAGTTTAGAAAGTAACAGATTCTTATGATAATCTTCTAGCTCATAACTCCTTTACATTTTTATCATAAGAAATTATTGCTTCTCAGATCTTGGCTTTCTTGCCTCAGCTCTATTAGCTTAATAAATACCAACTTTGAATTCACAGACTAAATCTGCAGCTTAATTTTGGAGATTTCACAATTGGCAGCAATTATTCCCTAGGGCTCACTTACCTTTAAAAGCAGGACATTTCTTGGATGGCAACTATCAGCTTCCTTGTTTTCATTAATGTTAGGATTATCCTGCACTTGCCAATTTCAGGCAATATTTTCTTATTTTGCTGTGAATGAGTTAAAGGAATTATATACTTTTCTTATACACACAGTAAAGTGTGTTTTAAACTGGCAGATTTTCACTGTGGTTGAGGAGCAAAATGGCCAAACCAAAGGAAGAACTAACACAAAGTGCACATCATGGGCAGAATAAATATAACAATTTAGAAATAACCTGTCCAGCACCAGATAATTCAAAACAGTAAAGACAAATGGTGATGTGCTAGTCTTACATGCGTATGCTTTATGTTTGAAAAGAAACATGCTAAAAAATCTGGAAAGGCCAAGCACGGTGGCTCATGTGTATAATCCCAGCACTTTGGGATGCCAAGATGGGAGGTTTGCTTGAGCGCAGGAGTTCGAGACTAGCTTGGGCAACATAGTGAGAACCCTTCCTACATAAAATTTAAAAATTAGCCAGATGTGGTGGCTCATGCCTGTAGTCCCAGGTACTTGAGAGGCTGAGATTGGAGAATCACTTGAGCCAGGGAGGTCGAGGCTGTAGTGAGCCATGATCCCACCACTGCACTCCAGCCTGGATGATAGTGAGATCTTGTATCAGAAAAAAAAAAAAAAGAAAAGAAGAAGAAGAAGAAAAGAAAAAAAAAAAAGAAGAAAAACTGGAAAGATAGACTTGAATCAACTGAAATTAAATTTAACTTTTTTAACAACCAGTCACTACTCACATGCCTCAGTAGTAATTAGGCTACCAAAAGTATAATCACTTAATGAAAGATAGTAAGTTAATAGATCCTCTAATTCTGCAGGACACACTCAGCCCAAAAATGTGTGTATGGTCCTTTGGTATGGTTCTTAGTTTTTCATTTCATTTATCATTGAATCATCAATATTCTTTACATTTTTAAGTATTATTTTCAAATCCTTTCATATCTCAAACCAGGTTCGAAATCAACCT
Source organism: Theropithecus gelada (assembly GCF_003255815.1). NCBI lineage: Eukaryota > Metazoa > Chordata > Mammalia > Primates > Cercopithecidae > Theropithecus > Theropithecus gelada. The sequence continues at coordinate 49,807,636 of NC_037675.1, read as the reverse complement.
GCTGTAGCAAAGGTTCTTGGGGATTATAATAGGATATATATTCTGCCTCTATTAAGTACTTCGGACAATATTTCACTAATAATAAATGATCTTATCTATTTGTTACTTTCTATTGCCACCTCCATATTAGCAAAATTCTAGAGGATAAAATATATATACATTTTTCAAATACTATTTCATGTTATTTTGTTTGTGATAATATATCTTCTAGAGGCCAATAAATAAATAGAAAAATATATCTCCCCTACCAATAGATAAAGTAACTATTTAACCAGTGTGTTTTGTTTGTAAAGTTTATTAGCATTATTTAAGAAAAGGGAGATGTTATGTTTCTAGTTGCAATCGTTGCATAATTCTGTCCTATTCATTTAATCATCAACGTCAGAGATATAGAAAATAAAATGCATGTTGGAAAAAGCACCATGGAATAAGTAAATAAAATATGCTTAATTGGTATTAAGTATATTTTTGATAAATCGCACATATATACTCTTCAATGTTGCCTTTTTTTGTTAGACAATAGTCTCTACAAAGGTTATGGTGAATGCAGATAAGCTATTCTAGTCCTACAGAATTATGATTTAGCTCTTAGGACTAACATTCCAATGAAATAAATGTTACTTATTACTCAGTTTGTTACACTGAACTCATAGGCTCAACCACAGGTTACCCTGCCTAGGATCTGGAGTATTTTTTTGACATTCTGCTCTCCCAATCCCCAAGTTCTCCAAATCTTTAATGGCTAACATTCAGCATTATCTAGAGAATTCATATAATCAACTAGAGTGAGCAATGTTGGTATCTTCTATTCAAAGGGATAACTTTTAAAGAAATTATTTCTTTAAAGAGATTCATTCTGATATCAATATTCAATACTAGAAAATTAGGCCTTAAATAATTGTATGTTTCTGGATAAGGCTGGTATAGGAAAATATGAACAACTCAGTGTGTCTTTATAAAATCCCAATTTGTTCAAATAAAAACTCTAATTACAACATAATCATGTGATGGAATATGACAGGCATAATTCTAACCAATCTCATTGTATCTAAATGACTTTCCCCTTAGCTCATTCTACTCCAAACCACATTTGCCTTTAGCTGTTAGTTAAAGAAAGCAGGCCTAGTCCTGTCTTGGGGTCTTTGCACTTACTATTACCTTTACTGAAATGCTTTTCTCCCAGATATCCATAGGATTCTGTCACTCAAGTTTCTGCTCAAATGTCCACTTCACAGGGAAACCTTTCACCTCCCATTCACCACTTGCCCCTCAAGGATAGGTGTCTTATGCTACTTCCCCACTTTACTTTTGTCTCTGGCAATTATCAAGATAATAAATAACATTATTTACCTATGTAGTTTGTTTTTTTTTTTGTTTTGTTTTGTTTTTTTTTTTTTTTTTACTGTGTACAAAAGGTAGATTCAGTAAAAGGTAAATTTGTGATGACAGGAAAATTTTGGTTTGATTGGTTCACTTCCTTAAACCCAAGATTTAGAGCAGCTCCTTTTTACTATTAGATTATCAACACTATTTGAGTATGAGATAATTAATAAGAATTTTTATGAGCTTTGTGAAGAACTTTTATTTTTTTATATGAGACTTTTATTCATTTTTATTTTAATTTAATTTAATTTATTTATTTTTGAGATGGAGTTTCGCTCTTGTTGCCCAGACTGGAGTGCAATGGCAAGATCTCGGCTCACTGTAAACTCCACCTCCCGAATTCGAGAGTCTTCTGCCTCAGCCTCCTAAGTAGCTGGGATTACAGGCACCTGCCACCATACCCAGCTGATTTTTTTGTGTTTTTTTAGTAGAGAAGAAGTTTCACTATGTTGGCCAGGCTGGTCTCAAATTCCAGACCTCAGGCAATCCACCTGCCTCATCCTCCCAAAGTGCTGGTGGGATTATAGGCTTGAGCCACTGTGCCTGGCTCGAGACTTTGTAATAAAGAAAATGTGAATCTGAAGAAATCAGAACGTGCTTGGAAAAGCAATTTCAATCTAACACTATTGGTTTTTATCTTAAGTGTTAATAATGAGCATTCCATTCTAATCTTTAATTTCAACATTTTGAAGGATGTTAAATAGTAGCAATGTTAGAAAGGTGATGAAAAACATAAGACAATTCACCCATTAAAAATAAATGATTAATAATATCATGGGATAGTTTCTGCTGTAGAAAAGAAGTGTCATGAAGTCAATTTGTATTTCAGCTTTTAGCAATGGCACCTTGATAACTTGCACTATGTTTTTATAAGGATAGGCAGAGCCTAAAGCTTCCTTGATTTATTCAAAATTCTTAAAAAAATTTTCATCATCTCAGTATTTTTTTCAGACTAATGTTTTATCTGAAAATATTGTTACCGGGAAAGATTACTTATTGGAAAAAATAGTAGACTTGCTTCAACATCATTGACCTACATCTTAAAATATGTGAACTAAAAAAAAAAAACAATAATAACATTACCCTGTGCCCATTCATCTAATTTTTTTTCCTATAAGTCAGAGCTCTGTGTCTCTGTGTCAGCTCTGTAAACTAAATTAAATTAGATCCTTCTGAATTTTCTCTTCAATAGTTATCTATGTTTAGTCTTTAATAGCAGTTTAAAAAGAATGGGGATGCGATACTGACCTCTTCTGGGTAGGGTTAATGATTGTTCCCATCATCTATTCTTGGAACTATTTTTCTTGTTAATGTTTCATCATCAACATCCTTACAACATAATTTTAAGGCATTACAAAAGAGACCTTTGTATGATCATTTTGTTACTGATTTTCTTTTTTTATTTATTCTTATGTAGAAAGACTAATTCTATAACACTAATTCAGAAATGGCTTATAAGTCTACACATATATCAAAAACTAAAATAAGTGGGTACAGAAATCTAGAAAGCATGATAAATTAACAAGAATAGATAAGATGAACTGGGAATAAGGTTAGTACCAAAATACACACCAGAAAAAAGTGCGTTTTTTCATTGTAGCCAACATTTTATTTTTATGCTTTAAATTAACCAAAACAAAGAGGAAAACGTAGTAAGCTTTATGTGATAATAAACATGATAAGCTTTAAAGTCCTTATGGTAGAAGCTCAGTAATTCAGAAAGAGAACATCTATAACTAAGATTGATAGCCAAGAGAAGTTTTCCCTGTGAGAGCTCAGAAAGAGCCCACTCTTTCATCATTAACTACATTATCACAGTAAATTCAGCAATTCATTTCAGAGTTCTGTTTATTCAGCCGTGTGTAATATGCCCTAACCAAAAGATGTACATGTAGATAGTAGGATTAGTTAATCTGGAGTTTACCATTTTTTTTTCTCATTCTTTCACCTAATACGACTCTACATTAAGTACTGGAATTACAACAATGAACAACAGAGCTGGGGTCTACATTGTCAAGGAGTTCATAGCCTTGGAGGAAAGAACAATATTAAAGAATTGATTTTGTGATAAGCATTAGTAAAAACTTTATAACATGCAATAAGCATTAATACTACAGTCTCATAACCAGTCTTGGGTAGAGGGATGTGAATAATGTATCTCAGTCTTGGGGAAAAAATCAAGATTATTTGATTATTGTTTGCATGATATATCTTTTTTCATTCTTTTACTTTTAACCTATTTTTGTTCTTATATTTTGAATTTTGGCTTATTGATTTGCTCTTTGCTTGTGGATAGCATGTAGTAAAATATTTTCCTTCTAATTAAGGTGTTTAGGCAATTTAAGTTTAATGTGATTACTATTATGTTTGTATTTTAATCTATTATCTTTCTCTTTGTTGTTTATTTGTCCTATCTATTCTTTGTCCTATTTTTCACTTCTTCTTTCTTTTGAATTTTAAACAATGCTTTTATTTTATCCCCATTATTGATGTATTAGTTATAAAGTTTGTGTGTATGTTTGTTATTTTAGTGATTGCTTTATGAATTATAGTACATATACATAGAACTTATCAGTTCTACCATATAATAATATCACTTTAACTATGAGAATCATACAATAGTATACTTCTGTTTTCCCCTCATGGCCGTGGTGCTATTGTCATACATTTTACTTCTACAGATATAATCAAACCAACACTACATTGATACCACTTTGTTTAAATGTCAATTATCTGTTTACATATAAATTTACCTATTTAAATAATAAAAGTAATAAACTTACCCTCTTAGTTACCACTGCCAGTTCTCCTTATTCCTTTGTGAAGATCTGTATTTCCATCTGAAATCATTTTCTTTCTACCTGAAGGATTTCCTTTAATTTTGTAGTATGTATCTTCTGAAAATACATACTTTTTTCAATTTCATATGCATTTAAGGCTCTTCATTTCACCTTCTTTTATGAAAGATATTTTTGTTGGCTATAGGATTAGAGGTAGATGGTTTTTTTCATTCCATATTCTGTCAAGCTGTTCTATCTTAGAATTGGATGCCCTTATCCTTTCCAAGGAAAAATGCTTTATTTTGAACTCTGGCTTATAATCTTCAATTCTACACACTTTTCTACAGGTACAGAGTGGATTTTAAAGACAATATATCTAATATAGGTACTCTATGCATAAGAAGATTAGAAAAACATACAAATATATATATTTGTATTATTTATGCTCAACATTAAGTAATAAGGTAAATCTATATGGATACTGATAGCAGATGCTTCTCCCATCAAAGAAATCTGAAGTATTTTTTACATGACCAACTAAGAACAGAAGGTGTCCCTAAGGGAATCAGGCCACAGAGGTTAATCGCTGGAGTTTAGCATCCATATCATCGTAACCACAAAGACAGCATAATGCTCCTCATACAAACTAGAGTCCTATAAAGAGAAACTCCTACCACTGAAACAGAGAGCTAATAACTGTTCACTCTCTATTCTGTGGAATCAGCAAGGAAAATATGTAAAGGAAAGAAAATTATTAAAGATTGACAAATAAATATGTAAAAATAGCAATAGATTTAAAAATAGCAATACATACTCTTGGAGTATAGTTATTAAATTTAAAATTTAATAAACATTTTAAACAAAAAATAGGTTTATTTAAAGAGAAAATTGGTAACATAATTGACAAATTTGAGCAAATAACCAAGAATATAAGAGGGATAAAGAAATGTAAAACCCTAAATAGCCATTAAGAAAGATTGGGGGTAACATGAGAAGGATAGAAGCTCTCCTTGTATGTTCGGCAGTATACAATGGAGAAAAGGAAGAGAAGCTACATTTGAAATAGTATTTGCTGAAAAAATAACCAGACTAAAAAAATAATTCTGACTTCTCAAACACAAAGAACAGAAGAAAAGTCTTAGACAACAGAAATACAAATCTGGGTCCAGATACACCATTCTGAAACTATTATAGATTATGAAAAGTGGAGAGAAATCTTAAAAGCTGCATAAGAAAAAGACTGGATAAAGTGAACAAATATTTCTTACAATATCTCATCAAAAATAATGAATGTCCACAGACAATAGATTAATATCACTGAAGCACAAGGGAGGATATATCTGTTCAACATTAAATAATTCTTTTATTTCTTTGAGATGGAGGCTTGCTCTGTTGCCCAGGCTGGAGTGCAGTGAAGAGATCTTGGCTCACTACAACTTCCACCTCCTGAGTTCAAGCAGTTTTCCTGCCTCAGTCTCCTGAGTAGCTGGGACTACAAGTGCCCACCATCATCCACAGCTAATTTTTGTATTTTTAGTAGAGACGGGGTTTCACTATGTTGGCCAAGCTGGTCTCGAACTCTTGACCTCATGATCCACCTGCCTTAGCCTCCCAATGTGCTGGGATTACAGGAGTGAGCCATTGTGCCTGGCCAACCTTAAATAATTCTATACCCTGCTAAGCTATCATTGAAACATCATGGAAAAATACAAATATTATGAAACCTACAGACCAAGACAATTTCCTACTCCTATACACTCACTGAAAGACCAACCAAAGAACATACTTCTGTAAGAAAGATGGAGATGTAAAAAGCAAGAAAAATGACCTAAGAAATATGTAAATATTATAATAAGTAAAATAGCTGAATACATAGAGCAAGATGTAAATAAAATTTTGATAAATTTTGTTTTATTAAATCTGCCTATAATTTATTTTAGCTATAGTTATCTCTAAAATGATCAAAATAGAATGTATAACTTCTGAAGAAGTAAAAAGTAAAAGTAAAAAAGGGAAGAAAAATCAATAAATATAATTAATGTTTTTAAAAGAAGATATGAATTGCATGATCAATGGAAAACACCAGATAAATACAGTAACCAAAACAGCATGGTACTGGTACCAAAACAGAGATATAGACCAATGGAACAGAACAGAGCCCTCAGAAATAATACCACACATCTACAACCATCTGATCTTTGATAAATCTGACAAAAACAAGAAATGGGGAAAGGATTCCCTATTTAATAAATGGTGCTGGAAAATCTGGCTAGCCATATGTAGAAAGTTGAAACTAGATCCCTTCCTTACACCTTATATAAAAATTAATTCAAGATGGATTAAAGACTTAAATGTTAGACCTAAAACCATAAAAACCCTAGAAGAAAACCTAGGCAATACCATTCAGGACATAGGCATGGGCAAGGACTTCATGTCTAAAACACCAAAAGCACATGTATACATATGTAACAAACCTACACATTGTGCACATGTACCCTAGAACTTAAAGTATAATAAAAATAACAAAAAATATTAAATATATATCCATGTTTATAAACACTCACAAAATGTTAAACAGATTACACTTTCCTGAAGACAAACAGATGCTTTTGTGTTGGATTAAAAATATTCTTCTTTATCTTATTTTACTAATTTATCTTTTACTATGTTTTCCTTCAATGTGGTTAAAAAATTTGGTTTAATAACTTAGAAAGTTGAAAGAGATAGAAAATAACATGCTAAGAAAATTTTCATGAAATTACAGTTAGCAGTTATATCTAACAAGTGTACCTGTATTTTAAGACAAAAATCAAAATTAATCACCAATTACTGAATGACAAAATTAAAATTTAACTAAGAAGCTATAAGAATAATTATTTTTATATTAATATGGAATAAAAATACAAAGTAAAAATTAATAGAAATGGCTGTGTTCAAAATTATATAGTAAAATTTAATTTCATTTTATGAAAAAATTAGATAATACAATCAAATATTAATAAGGATAAGATAAACTAGCAATGCAATTAATATACTTATTTAAAACTCTGCATTGCAATAGTAAAAGCTTTTTTTCTAGCTCACAAAGGGTTTATACAAAATCAGATCTTTTACTTGACCCCAAAGAAAATATACACAAGTATAAAAAAATCAAGATTCCATGAAATATATAGCCTCTGGCCAAAATGTGATAAAATTAGAAACCAATTACAAAAAGTCAGATTTTTTTATATTTTTGAAAATTAAAACAAGACAAGATAATTAATCAAGCAGGATGAGCCATCCTCTTAAAAGGTGAAAGAGGAAATGATCATGACAATGTTTGGAACTGAATGGCAACAATGCCACTATAAATAAAAACTAATGGGTAATATCTAAAATGATATCTGTAAAATAACTTGTAGTGCATGTTTAAAAAAAAAAACAAAATAACCAAGAAGGTTTAAGTAAACTGAGTGATCATTAGTGCTTCTTATCAAATATTTCTGGCACTTACCCTCTTCTGCACACATGATAGGATTTTATTTCCTTGCTTCTTGAAATTAGGTATCAGTATGTAACTTTTTAGGCTGATGAATTTTGAGAGTCAAAATTCAGTGTGTAATGTTTGCGGAGAAATTCCAAGTGCCAGTTTCTGAGGTACTATAATATTTGTTTTTCTAATGCTACAGTGATTGTGAATATGTGTGCCAACACAAGACATTTCTCAGGTTGGTTTTTAAATAAGTGTGAACAACACTATTGACACCAAACGTGTAGGCTTTTTCCCCACACCAACCAATTCTTCAACACCAGCTAGGTGTTCTACAATTCAATTCAGTTTTGACACTACCTGAAGTTAGTATCATATCCTACACTTGTAAAGGGTTCAGGCTCATAAGACTGTCTCCACTTCAGATGGCAATTACAAGTCCTGAGGTTCCTGTACTTCTGAGAGATTGGCTATAAATCTGAGGTTTCCATGATTCCCTCCTTGGGTTCAGTAATTTACTAGAATGGCTCACAGAACTCAGGAGGCCACTTTGTTTACTCTTGCCGGTTTATTATAAATGATACAACTCAGGAACAGCCAAATGGAAGCTATGTATAGGGCAAGGTATGGGAGAGGAAGGGTGCATGTGGCTCTTCCATGCACTCTCCTGCATGCTGCCCTTCCAATATCTTGCTATGTTCACCGACCAAGAACTGTCTGAACCACCTTATCCAGAGTTTTTAATGGAGGCTCCATGCATGATTGATTAAATCATTAACATTGATAATTAACCCAATCTCCAGTCCCTATTCCCTCCCCAGAGGTCAGAGGGCTGGACGGAAAGTTCTAACCCTCTAATCATGTTTTGGTCTTTCTGTTGAAGAGCTGCTATCCTATTTATCCAAGGGTTACAGCCACTAGTCATCACATTAGCATACAAAAAGACACATTTATCACTCCAGAGATTCCAAGGGTCTTAGAAACTCTTTAGAAAGTGGGTGCTAGGCCCAGCTACTCAGGAGGCTGAGGCAGGAGAATGGCATGAACCCAGGAGATGGAGCTTGTAGTGAGCCGACAGTGTGAGACTCCGTCTCAAAAAAAAAAAAAAAAAAAAAAAAAAAAAAAAAAAAAGGGGGGAATAGGCATAAAT
>NC_037675.1:49760366-49798775 GCF_003255815.1 Theropithecus gelada | reverse complement strand
CAAAAAAAAAAAAAAAAAAAAAAAAAAAAAAAAAAAAAAGAAAGTGGGTACTAGGACTAAGTATTATTACAAAAGATTTTTCTATCACTTGTATCACTCAGGAAGTTACAAGCATTTTAAGAGCTCTTTGCCAGGAACCAAAAATGAAGATTAAATGTATATTTCTTATTATATCACAATATGATAAATATGAGCAGAAACTCTGTCAATCAACATGGAATGTGCAACATTAACAAAAATAATTTTTTATGTTTATTTCACCAAGATTTGGGGATTGATAGACATAATATGGACTAGTGGTTGGTATTAAATTTAAGAAGTTAAAAATAGAAAAACAGACATGAGAAGACTAGTAAAATAGATAAATCTCTGTAAATATTGTTCCAGGACAAAGGAAATGAGATGCAAATAAACAATATGAAGATTTTAAGAAGGGACCAATTTCCACATGCAATAGCACAAGAAAAAATTATGAGACACCGTAAGACATTTTATACCAAATATTTTGAAATACATTGAAACAAAATGTCCTAAAAATATATAAACTTGAAAAACATTAAAGAAAATATCTGAATTAAAGGGAAGCCATAAAATAGTAAATTGGGTTTCAAAATATCCCTCAAAAAGACACCAGATAGGTAGTTTCACATTAAACAAACCTTCAAGCATTTCCCCCATTTATATTAGCTGTTTCAAAGAACACGTACAATAAAAGTTTCACAACTCAATTTATAAATCCAACCTAACGTTGTTAGCTAAAAACTGGTTGAAAAACACTATCAAAATAGAAATTATGGAACGTTAAAATTATTAAAATTCTTATAAACAGTGAACTGGAATAACCTTAGTTTGAGCTTGTACTATCTAGTGGGCTACAATCCTCATAGTAATGAGGGATAAGTAATAAGTTTTATGTAATTCTTGTAAGTGTTGCAAACAGATTGAAGCTATTGGCTGACCTACTGACCCACTCAGCCAGGAAGTAGTTGCACAGCGTTGGAAGGGTGAACCTTCAGGTGGACTCTTGCATCCCATTTTCCCATTTTGGAACGCCAACCCACTGCTTTTCCCAAGATGGCTTATACATACTAGAATTCTGCATGTGCCAAGATTTTGAAAAGAGCTGGGATCACTCTTCTCATTTCTTCCACTCACCCCAATTCAAATATTTGTTATCTGCCACGTCCCTGTGAACATTTTAGTGTGTAATCATGGAGTATCTGGGAATTAATTCTAGTTTCGGAATTAATTCTAGTTTTACAATTAATGAAACATATAATTGATACTAAGAATAAACTTGTGTTGAGTGTTGACTTTGGGTGTAATTAATATGGTAATTCTGAGTTGTACAATTTTAGGTCCACTTTCAGTATTGTATAAATTCAAATACATGACACATGTGAAATGATATTGAAAATGTACCTAATTATTTTAATTTGCCAATTATTTTATTAGCTTTTTACATTATTTTATCCCGAACTTCACAGAACATAACCCTCATTCAAGTAAAATTATCGGGTCCCTATTGAATTAGTTGTAACGTTTTGAGGAGGAATCACTGAGACTTATCTTGAGAACAAAGAATAAAAGGTCATATACCACCCATAAGGAACTGGTAGTTATTTTTATATGTGAAGGAGAGAATGCCAGCTACCTGCCAAATTTTATATACAACACCAAATATTTTCCTAGTGGTGTTTTAGGAATTTCTGGTATAGTTTCAATCTCATATTATGTTGAATATGTGATAGAAGTATTTCATATATACCAATATTTGAAAGTAGCATACATCAAATTTCTTTTATTATTCAGTATTGTTTTTATTATTCTGCTTTGTGATTTTTACTTTATTGTCATCAGGAAAAGTCGATGTATTAAAAATTTCTCCCAAAGTGTTTTTCCTTTAAGCTGTTTTGTCATTTTATATTGGCTTGTTTATTTTATTTGGGTGCTGTTCTCAACAAAATGAAACTTTGTATATTTAAAAACTTTCAGAGTATTTTAAAATCCATCACCTGCCACTTAGTGAGCAGTATACACTGTCACATTCTTTATAAGGCCAATCTCACTTCTCTTGTAAAACTGTGGTGTAAAATAGGCTAATCATAGCCTATTGCGTTTTTGTACTTTGGTGTTATTGATTTTAGTGAAAAGAGACCTATTTATTTAAAGTTGGAAGTTATAAAAAAGGTAAGGTTTTTAATTGCTTGAAGCGTTTTTACCAGAGTTCAAGTTTTGGCACTAGAAGTGAAATAAATACAAAGATTAATTTTAATCTAAGTATCATCTTTTTTTTTTTTTTTTCTGCTTGTTTATGAAAAAAGTATTCTGCCACTGTGGCAGAAAAGGATTTAATCTACTCCCAATATGACATTCCCAAATTTTTTGCTTTTATGATATATTTCTGGTAATGGAATTGTGATGTGTCATGCTAATATGCATTTTTGATGTTTAGAGATCATTTATTATAACTGCCATTTAACTGGTCTTGCACTGTGCCAGCCAGTAGGTAATCCATGTAATAAACATTCAAGAAATAGCTATTTCATGAATGAACAGAAGTTAAAATTTTATTTTATAATTGAAACATCAAAAACCCATCACATAAGTATTTGTTTCTCCCATTGATATGTCTTGCTTTCTTGGCATTCTGTCTTTCCCATCTTAAAAAAACAAACAAACAAAAACCAGATCATTGATTCCTCTTAACATTACTTGAAATTTCACCTTTCAAAAAGGTAGCGTTAGTATTACTACCTCTGATTGTAATTAAGGAAAGTGGTATTTTTTTTTTTTTTTTTTTTTGAGACGCAGTCTCCCTCTGTCGCCCAGGCTGGAGTACAGTGGCGCCATCTTAGCTCAAGCTCCGCCTCCCGGGTTCCCGCCATTCACCTGCTTCGGCCTCCCGAGTAGCTGGGACTACAGGCACCCGCCACTGCACCAGGCTAATTTTTTGTATTTTTAGTAGAGATGGGGTTTCACTGTATTAGCCAGGAAGGTCTCCATCTCCTGACCTCGTGATCCACCCGTCTCGGCCTCCCAAAGTGCTGGGATTACAGGCTTGAGCCACCGCGCCCGGCCAGAAGGTGGTATTTTATTTTATTTTATTTTATTTTTGAGACGGAGTCTCGCTCTGTCGCCCGGGCTGGAGTGCAGTGGCCGGATCTCAGCTCACTGCAAGCTCCGCCTCCCGGGTTTACGCCATTCTCCTGCCTCAGCCTCCCAAGTAACTGGGACTACAGGCGCCCGCCATCTCGCCCGGCTAGTTTTTTGTATTTTTTGGTAGAGACGGGGTTTCACCGTGTTCGCCAGGATGGTCTCGATCTTCTGACCTCGTGATCCACCCGTCTCGGCCTCCCAAAGTGCTGGGATTACAGGCTTCAGCCACCGCGCCCGGCCAGAAGGTGGTATTTTAAAGATACTCATTATGGTTTGTTTTTTCAGGAATGTACTGATTAAATATTTCACCCACAGGGAAGTTTATGGGCAACAGTTTTTTCTCATTATGTCCCACATCAGTCTTCCATTTAGCCTGCCAATCTGATGTTGTCTTTTCTTCTTGAACCGTTTTTATTCCAGTTCTTCTGTCTTCCTTGTGACTGTGAACATGTTGGTCAATTTTTTTCTAATCACTTAACTCTGTTCTGTTCCATGGATTCCTCAGTTCTTCATACAAATTGAACTAGCTCTGGATATGCAGTTTTCATTGCTGCTCCAGCTCCATGGGAAGGAGCCTGCCAGTGTAAGTCTAGTCTTTCTCCCAGAGAAAGAGTCACTTGGAATATGTAGAAAACAAGGTTTTGTGAGTTTCATAATTAACTTTCCAAACATTTATTATAGTGAGTAACTTATGAGTCCAGAAGATTGAGAATGTCTACATAAAATCTCAGGTAGAATTTGTCATCCTCCTTTCCATGTAAAGTTTTGAATCTGTAGCTTATCTAATTAATTTTGGAATGTAAGTCGTCAAAATTTTTAAAAATCAAGCTATATTTATATTTGTCAAATAAACCCTCTTCATTAATATTGGCCTTAATATCCTATGTATATCCTCAAGTTAAAGACTCAGTATCACAATCGTGTTTTTACTGAGAAAGTGCTTAAAATGCATTATGTGTCCTATTCAATTTATACTATGATGATTCACATTGTCCTGTATAAAGCAAGTGTAAATTTAATATATAAATACTTTTATAACCCACAGCATAGGAACTTTTATTTAATAAAAATTTTTTTAAAGTTTACATCTGAGGAAGAAGAGATTTGAATTTTATGATGTCATCTTATATCTGATGAAAAGAAATTTTGTTCAAAGCTGATACCATTCAGGATAAATGTTTTCACTTATCCCCAAACTACATTTTATTGTTACTTATTTTGCATGGCAACAATGATAATGGAAGCTTTTCAAATTTTCTTTTTAGTAACACAGATTGCCTTTATTTTTGTTATTAAGATTAGGACTCTTCATTTTTATTTTGAGCAGTGAGATTATATTTTTTATAATCTGCAGAAAACAAGTCTCTCTCAAATTTCATTTAATTTTGTATCAATACTTCAGATGTTTTAATTCTATCAACTAAGAACCGACTGAAATCCCGAGTGACTCAACATATTTAGGAGAGTAATTATCTTTGATATAGATTTATCTTTGGTTACATGGGTTTCAACATACAATTTTTATTTGAAAGTTGATTTGTTATATTCATGTGTAAAACCATGTGAAATAATTTAAACTAAGTATATTTCTGGCAAGTTTGAAAGCTTGACAATTCCAGAAGAAAAGTAACATGATGCTTTTGTGGGAGAATTTTACGTTGTTTTGCTGCATTCCCTCTACACCACTTATAAATTAATTGCATTCAAATGTGTAAATTTGCTAAGTACATAATACAAATGTTTCCTTGTAACTTTTTAAAATTTTTATTAATTTAAATAAAAATCCCATATATTTCACTACACATATTCCTACACAAAGTAATATGTACAATAAAAATGTATTCATAACTTAATTTTTAAATGCTCATATGTAAGGAATGGTTAATTATCTTGAACCCATGTTCTAAAAGGTACTGTGAAGTGTGACTGAGATATTCAGTCTGACAGCAGATTTGGAACTTTCACATTATATTCTACACTGAATAATTTTTTCCCAATTTGTGCTTAGATTTATTCTTCTTGTTTCAAGGCCTTTATTACTGAATTCATAGCTTTTTAAAAAATCAATAATTTTATCAAAATGTATTGAGTCATTTTATTTAACATATACTTCTTTCTATTACCATCTCCTGCTGGCCCCCAATCCTCCTGCCAATTGCTATAGGCCACAAATGTTAACACTCTGATGTGTATCCTTGCACAATGTACTCCATGGTCCCTTAACTATATACAAATGCATTCACACACACACATACATTTAATTATACACCTATGTATTTTGGTTTTCTGTTTTTCAAAAATGTGTCTGTAGTATACACACTTCTCTCCACCTTGCTTTATTGATTTTTGGTATTTCATATATCTGTAAGTCTTACTTACATACTTTTTACATCTTCTATAGTTGTTAATGTCAGTATAGTGTTCTATTGGTGAATAATGGTTTAGTCAACGCTCCACTTATTGATGAGATTTACTTTGTTTATAATATTTTCTCTTCCATAACCATCTTTATGTCTAGGTACTCATGCAATTAAATGGATTACTAGGAGTAGATTTTAAGGTCAGAGGGTATGGCCATTTTAACAAGTATTCTAATATTGCTTCCTCCAAAAGCATACCCATTATATATTTTATGGATATATAAAGTAAATATAAGCTTCTTTATATCCACCAGTACGTAAGAGCGTATATCCTCTGTCTGCCTTCACTGGCATTAGTGATAGGAATAGTTTCTTTTTAATTTTTTGTTTTTACCAATTTACTTGGTAAATTGAGAATGTTTAGATATATTTTGTAACATTTCATTTATGTAGATTTGCTTTTCTGTAAATCATACATTCATATGCTTTGCACATATTTTTACTGCAGTCTTTCTCTTTTAGTTATCAATTCGTAAAATGAAATTTACTTTAAAGATATATTGGGAATATTCTTATACTTTTTTCTTATACTTGTTTTAGATCCTTTCAAAATTAATAGTCATGTTTCATAACATGATATTTATCTTATTAAAGTGTTAATTATAGAAGAATACATACATTTAAAAGTTGCTAAGCAATATATGTGCTTTAATTCTCTCTCTAGCCCTTTTAATTCCAAGATATAATCACTGGCAAAAGTTTGGAGTTTAAAAAGCATCCTTTAGATATTCTCTAGAACAGATCTGCATATGACAAGTTCTTTTAGCTTTCATTCATCTGGAAATTATTTTATTTTATTTCTAAGGGATATTTTCACTAGATTTAGAATTCTGAGTGGAGAATTCCTTTCTTTCAGCAGAGAAAACTTGTACACTGCCTTATGGTCTTTATGATTTCTGATGAGAAACTTGCTGTCATTAGAATTGTTTGCGTGGGTAATTCATAGTTTCCCTCTGTCTGATTTCAAGATGTTTTCTCTTTAATTTTTAAAAATTTCATCAAGAAATATCTAGGCACAGGTTTCCTTAATGTTATCTTATTTGTACTTTTGCTTAATTATTGAATTTGTAGTTTGTGTTTTGCTTTTCACCTAATTTGGGTAGTTTTTAGGCATTTTTTCTTCAAATACTTTTTTCAGCTCCAAAATATCTTTTCTTCTTTTACTGGGACTCCAATGAATAATTATTTTAAATAATTTTTGTTATTGTCACACAACTCCTAGACACTCCATTTATTCTTTTTTCAATATATTTCCTCTTTGTTGTTCAGAGTGAATAATTTCCATTGTTCTCTCTTCAACTTCATTGATTGTTTCCTCTGTCATCTACATTCTGCTATTGAGCATTCAATGATGATGTTTTCTTTTTTAATTTTCATTATTGTTTGCTTGTCTATTTATTTATTTTAGGCAGGGTCTCATTCTGTCACCCAGGCTGGAGTGCAGTGGCACAATGATGGTTCACTGCAACCTTGACCTCCCAGGCTCAGGTGATCCTCCAACCACAGCCTCCTGGGTAGCTGGGACTACAGGTGTGCACCACCACACTCCACCAATATTTGTATTTTTTGTAGAGATGGGGTTTTGCCATGTTTCCAAGGCTGATTTCAAACTCCTAAACTCAAGCAACCCACATTAGCCTCCCAACGTGTTGGGGTTACAGGTTTGTGCTACCGAGGCTGGCCTTGATTATTGTATTTTTAAATCCTAAAATTTCATTTGGTTCTTTTTATCATCCATTTATTTGCTGAGATTGTTGATATTTTAAATTTGTTTCTAAAGTGTAATTGCATTTTAGAGTGTTTTTATGATAGCTAGTTTGGAACTCTTCCCAGTAATTTCACCACCTGTGTCATCTTAGTGTTAGTGTTCATTAACTATATTTTCTCTTTCTAGTTGAGAGGTTTTATTTATATATAACAGTGATATTGAGGTGTTCTTTTGACTAGGTCTCCAGCTATTCAATAAAACATTAATTTATGTGTTGTCATGAATGTATTTTGTAAATGTGATTAAAGTTCACAATCAATTGACCAAGAGGAAGGCAGACGATTTAAAATAATCTAAACGAGCCTGATTTAATCAGTTGGAGGGCCATAAAAACATAGGTGAAGCTTGCCTACAAAAGAAAAGTCTCTGGACAATGGCTTTAGTCTATGTACAATAGCTCCAACGTGCTCTTCTTGACAAATGTCATATGAATTTAAATTTATCTAGTCTCCACAATCAGGTAAGTCAATTTCTTGCAATAAACCTCATAATATACATCTCCTACAAGTTCTGCTTTTCTCATTAAACTTTGGCTGATATACCTGATTCTTAGAGTTACAAGCAAGTTTAGATTTTTCCCTGAACATTCTGTGTATTATGCTATAAGATGATGGTTTCTTTACAAATCTTTTATTTTAGTAGGTAGCTAACTTGCTTAGATACAGGATGCATTTCCTGGCTCGTTTCTGTTGGTCTTGGTTCAAATGTGGGGGGGTGGGGGGCGGGGAGGTTGTCTTCTCAATAGTGAAAGGAATGGAGGTGTGAATTATACACACAAGATCTGCTGGGGAGGAGCAAACAGAAAACAAACTGTAATGAAAGAACATAAAATATCAAGAATGAAGAAAGAATAATGGAAAGGATAAACATGTAAATAAATATAACAGAGTGTTCTCCTCTGGAGATTTTAAGGTTGTGTTTGACAGTCAGAAGCTAAAATTATAATATGACTTTTGTTCTTAATATATGTATAGGTAATATTTCAGACAATTATAAAAAGAAATGTAAATGATGATAAGGTGTCTGTATGATACTTGGAATTGTAATATGTTGATACTATAGTAGACTTATACTATAGTCTTAGCAATCACACTGCAAGGTATTTACATATAGGAATTAATTTTAAAAAAGTGTGGAAAGGCAAGAAGAGTGACTGTACAGTGGAGAAGTCTGGTAGCTTCACCTCAACAAAGCAATTGAGGTTATCATCACCCAAGTTATGTTGCTATCATATGATGCAATGAGAAGGGTACCTTGCCCTCTGTGGTATTCATCTTCAAAATCCATAACCCCAGTACAACCATGAGAAAACATCACACAAACTCAAATAAAGGGACATTCTAAAAATACCTGAAAAATATTTTTTTAAAATATCACTGTCTTGAAAAACAAGCAAAGAGTGAGAAACTATCACAGGCTAACAAATTAAGGAAACATGATAACTAAATGCTATGTGACATCCCATATTGGATCCTGAAAGAGAAAAGGATATTAGTGGAAAAGCTGGTGAAATCTGAATAAAGTCTCTATTTAATTGAATAATGTTACACTGATATTACTTTTTTAGTTTTGAAAAATGTGCTATTAGTATGTTAACATGAGGAGAAGATGAATAAAAATACGAAGAAACTGTATTATCTTTGCAACTTTTATAATTACTCCAAAATAAAATGTATATTAAAAATAAAAAAGCATTCCTAAAAATCGAAAATTGCTTCAATTTTTTTGTTTTCAAAAATTTAATGAAACAATAACTTTACATAATTTTACATGTACTCTTTCAGATAATACAGGAAAAGAGAGCAATTCTCAAATATCTTTATTAGCCTAGAGTATCCTCTTTTAATTGATAAGAACATAAACATAAATGAAAATTAAAGGGCAAATTCTCTCAAGAATGTAGATACAAACAGTTTGTACAAAATTTAAGTATGTTTTATCTAGCAATGTATCATATGGCTAATACACCACAACCAAGTTGTGTTAATTCTAGGAATGATTTTTTAACATTAAAAATCAATCTATGTAATTCGCCACATTAACAGAATAAATGAAAAATAATTTGATCACTCTAGTAGAAGGCTAAAAAGCACTCATTCGTGACAGAAACTCAACAAACTATGAATAGATAGGGAAATCTTCAATACAATAAATTATAGTTAAAAAAACTCAGCATGTATTATATTCAATGATAAAGTATTGTAAATAATGTCTTATTATCAGCAACATTGTATGAATGATCTTTACCATAACTTTTACTCCACTTGATACTACACTAGTTAGCTAACTAAACAGACAAATTAAGTCACTAGTCTAAATAATTTTACATGTAAAATGTACAAAGGGATACAATATTAAGTTACTTTTTGTCAGAAATTTTGTTCGTATATAAGATTAATTTACAAAAAAGTGCACATAGCATCAGCAATTAGCATATGTGATTTTAAGATGTATTTGTAATAACATCATAAATTATCACGTATCTAAAAATAAGTAGAGAAGTTTAAGCCCTTTATAGATAGTCCATAAAACTTCACTGTGATAAATTTAAAAAGCCTTCAGTATATCAGATTTATAGATTGAAAGAATCAATATCGAAAATATATTACTTTCTTTCACAATTGACCTAAATAGTACAAGTTATTTCAAACAAGTATCAGTGTGATGCCTTGTATTAATTGACAAGCCGCTATAGCAATGTTTGTGGTATAGCAAAAGGGATAGAAATTGCCAGGACAATTTGGAAAATTACTTATACATTTTGGAGATTTAAACTACAAGTCATCAAAATTATTACATATATAGACATTATTAACAATATAATATTGATATCATGATAGAATACTAGATAAATAGAATAGAATGTAGAGTCCACAACAGACCCATAAATATGTGTTTGTGACGAATTTACATTGCAAACTACTGGGGAGAGTGTATTCTCATAAAGTGAATTCATGTGGAAAAAAATAACTTTAACCCTTACCACATGGCATGCAAAAAATTAATTCCAGACAGATCATAGACATAAATGTCATAAACATAAAGATAAAGCAAAAAATGCAGTATAAGTGTAGGGTAATAGCTTTATGATCTTCAAGTCAGCAAAATTTATTATGCAAGTCATAAGAAGCATTAGTTTTAGGGAAATAATTTATAAATTGTAACTTTAGTTCATCAAACAACACCGTTAATAGAATAAATGGAATGAAAAAGCAAGCTACATGTTGGTAGCAGGAATTTTTAGTTTATAGTTCAAAAACAAATAAGATCTTTATCCCAAGTATATAAAGACCTTCTGCCAGTAAATTAAAATATTTATATATATATGTAAATGTCTAACTTTTAAAATGGGAATATTTAAAGCCAATAAGCATATGAAAAATGTTACTGCCATCAAGCAATTACAAAATAAAATCAAAATTGAGATACTGTGACATTTACAACATTAAAACACAACAAAAACTAGCAATATGATAATATCAAATATTGGAGAAGATGTGGAACAAATGGAAATATTTTATGTAAGAGTATTGGAAAGGGAATTCATATTTTGAATGAGTAGCTGATCAAATTAACCCCTTAAGATTTTTTTTCATAACTTCAATATTTCATGAAGGATGAACATAAGGATCGTTTCTCAGTTAGTAAAGCTTCAACAGCATGTAAAAGGCCACAGCATACTTTGGCGCTACTTGATCTTGGTGTTCTGTGGTCCATGAATATATATGGCTTTCATCTTGTTTCCTGACATCTTCTCTTAAGCTTCTTTCATATTCTGGTCAAGTATACTATTTCCTTTCACATAGTTTTATCTCCCAACATATATTTCCCCTTTATCTGGAAAAGTCTCCTTTTCTAGGTATCAACCTCCTCTTCATCTTCCAAGACCCAGCTCAAAGTTTCTTTTCAATGTGCAGCCTGTCTCAACTTTCTCAGGCATTGTTGCCCTTGCCACTGGGACTTTGTAGTCTCATCATTACATTGAACTAGTTAAGAATTCTTATTAGCTAGGAATTAGTTTTGCCAGAAAACACTTTTGTGCTTTTGATACCTGGTGCAGTTGTTTTCTGGCTTGTTTTAAATGAATGTATTAATTGCTATTAATAATCAAAGTTACATATTTGTCGCAGTAAGTCCCTAGATACTTTTTCTCTGTATTTACCACCATTTTCACTCATCTTGTTACTTGGAATTCCACAACCCAGTGCTATATTTCTTTCAATATGCAATTTGAAGTTGTATAAGCTTCATACAGGCTTTAGAAACCATGGAGTAAATGAGACATCCAACAAACAAACCATTTATAGTATTCTCTCTCATAACCCTTTCATAGCTAGTTTTTGACAGTTACATTAAGGCAGGAATGCTTGAGTTCCTCTGGCATTTGTCTTTCAGTTCCTTCCATTATTCCAATTCATCATTTCTGGACATCTCTGCTAATTCCAAGTCAGTACTGTCTGTAGGCTTTTATGGCTTTTCAGATTTATTTCTCTAATAATAATACAATTTATAAACTTCCAAAGCAAGCTATTATTATGGTTCTAGACTATGGAGAAGATATGATGATGTTGAAAAAAAAATGGTGTTTTTCTTGGGAAAAAAAATTGATATCAAAGCTCCTCTTTTGTTTCTTGAGGAAAAAGCTTTTTCTATAATATATTTAAACATGTGGCAAAATATTTTATAGATATAAATTTGAGCTGTTAGCCAGTGGTGTGCTGATAAGCTCTCTTTCTAAAACAAAACAAACAGTTGATTTGTACATTTGCTGATTTTCATGGTGTAATGCTCCACCATGATCAATTTCAACCAACCAATTGATATCACCGAACTAGGGAGAAAGGCAAAAGTTTGGCTACAAGCAGGGCTGCACCACACTACTCATTGCATTCTCTTTGCCTACATATAATAAAATTTCTCATATTCCCTCTGAACCCCAGGAAACAGTGAATACTGTGCTGAAAGGATCTCAGACTTTGTATTCAGCAGTTGAGAGACAATTTATTCTTCAATTAAACTTGAAATCGGACACTCTCAATCAATGGGGTTTTCCTACTGGAAGTTGTAAGCAAAAGCATTAAGTAATAAATTTAATTACAAGTATCTGTGGGGGAAAATAATTTTTAAATGCATTNTTTTGAGACAGAGTCTCGCTCTGTCGCCCAGGCTGGAGTGCAGTGGCCGGATCTCAGCTCACTGCAAGCTCCGCCTCCCGGGTTCACGCCATTCTCCTGCCTCAGCCTCCCGAGTAGCTGGGACTACAGGCGCCCGCCACCTCGCCCGGCTAGTTTTTTGTGTTTTTTTAGTAGAGACAGGGTTTCACCGTGTTAGCCAGGATGGTCTCGATCTCCTGACCTCGTGATCCACCCGTCTCGGCCTCCCAAAGTGCTGGGATTACAGGCTTGAGCCACCGCGCCCGGCCGAACATTTTTTTTAAATTATTATAGGCAATTTTTTGAAAACTTTTAACTGTACAGATAAGTTGCATAGAAAGTAAAGAGAGTTCTGATATACCTCTCCCCACCAATAGCTCTCTACACCCACACCCCGCACCCCCACACACAGTTTCCCCCAATTAGTAACCTGTTGGATTAGTGTGGTACAGCTGTTATTATACAATTAATAAGCCAATATTGACACATTGTCTATAGGATGCACATGGAGTTCACGCTTTGTGTTGTACATTCTGTAGATTTTGCCAGAAGTATAATGTAACGTAGCCACCATTGTGCCATTATACAGAATAGTTACACTGCTCTAAAAATCCTCTGTGCTCCGTTTATTCTTCCCTATCTGCCCAGAAATCCTTGGCAACCACCAATCTTTTTATTGTTTCTATAGTTTTGCTTTATCCAAAATACCATAAAATTGGAATCATATAGTGCATAGCCTTTGCAGATTGGCCCCTTTCATTTAACAATATGCATTTCTCTTTCCTCCATGACTTTTCAAATCTTGATAGCTCGTTTGTTTTCAGCTCTAAGAATATTCTATTGTCTGGAAGAACCACAGTTTATTTATCTATTCAGCTATTGAGGGATATGTTGGCTGCATCCACATTTTGGCAGTTATGTATAAAGTTGTTATAAATGTTAATGTGCTAGTTTTTATGTGGACATACACTTTCAACTCATTTGTATCAATACCTAGGAGCACAATCGCTGGATTATATGGTAAAAGTATGTGCAGTTTTGTATGAAACTGTCAAGCTCTCTTTCAAAGTGTCTGTACCATTTCACATTCCCACAAAAAATGAATGAGAGTTCCTTTTGCTCCACATCCTTGCTAGGATTTGGCGCTGTCAGCATTTTGGATTTTGGCCATTCTAATAAGTATCATTTTTTAATTTGCAATTTCCCGATGACATATCACGTCAATCGCCTTTTCATATACTTATTTGCCCAGTGCATACATTCTTAAAAGCTGTGCTTTGAAGTAAGAGCTTACAGAATTAGCTTAATCTAAGCATTGTTAATAAATGGACAGCAAGCTTAACAGATGTTTGGAAATTGTGTCGTGATAGAGCAAGTATGACTTATATAAAGATATCTACCTGTTTTATGAACCTAGGATGGAGAGGTCACTTTTCATTCATCTCAAGACAGAATCTAAGAAAACACATGCTTAACATATCAGAAGACTCAGCTGGAAAAAAGGAAAATTTGACAGGTACTCATATGCTGAAATATTATAATAAATGTATATTCCTTCCCATTACTCAGCTATGGTCATTAAGGTGGTGATGTATATTTAAAAAGATAAGTAAAACAATTTTCAATTCAATTCTATCTAGGACTTTTCACATCTATACTATTTTCTAAATTTCATCTCCCCAAATGTGTTTGGAATTTGCATTAAAATTACTAATATTTTCATTTTCATATTAGTAATTTAGTGAGGCTACATCCTATCAAAGCTTGTAGGGAAAAAATAGTTTTTCCAAAATAATCAGTTATAGCAACAAAATATCCAAACAAATAGCATGAAAGCCCCTGTGGAACAGTCTGTCTCCTCAAAGGTATCGTGGACATCAGAAAATCGTGTTGGGAGAGAGTCGAATTTCTCTTGCCCATTTCATTCTGTTTGAATAAATAACCTCTTTAGTATGCTTCCCATTCCTCGATATTTAAAAATAACACATTCAGGCCGGGCGCGGTGGCTCAAGCCTGTAATCCCAGCACTTTGGGAGGCCGAGACGGGCGGATCACGAGGTCAGGAGATCGAGACCATCCTGGCTAACCCCGTGAAACCCCGTCTCTACTAAAAAATACAAAAAACTAGCCGGGCGAGGTGGCGGGCGCCTGCAGTCCCAGCTATTCGGGAGGCTGAGGCAGGAGAATGGCGTAAACCCGGGAGGCGGAGCTTGCAGTGAGCTGAGATCTGGCCACTGCACTCCAACCTGGGCGACAGAGCGAGACTCTGTCTCAAAAAAAATAAATAAATAAATAAAATAAAAATAAAAATAAAAACAACACATTCAAAACAGTATGTATATGAAGTCATAAAAGTTGGGTAACATTAGAATAGATTAAAGAAAACACATAGAAGTGGAAATTAAATCCTAAATAATTTGAATAAATAAAGACAGATGTTAAGAAAGGAAAAATGCCAGACTCCTTTCCCAAGGGACAGATCAACAAATGGAGAACTCATAAAAGTTATAGAGACATCACCTTCCTTATAACATGCATGTGGAGCAGTGATATAAGTTTCCCAGAAAACTGTGAGCAGATCACTAGGAACAGCTATAAAAAGCACATTACCATAATTCAGTTTGTTACCTAAGACAGACATTTACTAGGTTACACAGAAATAAAAGTGTAATTTTTGATCCAATTATGGAAGAATTAAAATAGCACTCAGCATTGAAACAGGCATTTCAGGTTGACAGATTTGCTGAAAGTCTATGTTGAAGAGAACATATTATATTGGTAGTTACACTTTCAAATATGTTAACACCACAGTCATTTGGAAGGAATAAGATCTGTTTGTTCTTAACTATCCATGATTATCTGCAAAAATAAAAATACGGAATTGCATATAGTGAATTGTCAAATATGGAAATTATGTGTGTGCATGAATGATCAACAACTCTGACGCTGCTTGCAAATCACATTATTTTTAAGGTACAAAATATTTAACGTTCTCATGAACATGACAGTATGAACATTTTGAAAACATAGTAATAAGATAATATGATACTTGTTTTTAGAACAGGCTACAAGAGACTTTTCCTATCTGATGTACTTGCAGGCCTATTTATTGCAGTAATCACAGCAGCACTTTTGCTGACAAATAATTCTGTAAACATATTATTTCACTTTCTAAATAAATTCACCAGAATGGTTGCTACAATGTCTTATTGGATTCTGAACTTCTCTCAAAGAATGCATTTTTTATTATTAAATTTGGATTATTTACAATACAACAATAGATGATGGGGCAAATAATTTTTATTAATTATGTGTTAACATCTTGAATATAAACACACTGAGAACAAATGACAAGTAATAATCTCTTCTAACTGGTCTATAGTTTTAGTGTTACTGTTCGTTATTCAATAGCAACCAGTCACATCACATTTGTCTCCTGAAATATGGTTGCTCTGGTCCTTCTCTAGTGTTTCGTCTCTTTTCCTTCACACTGATTTAGTGATTCTTGCACTTGTCTCTGACCAACATTTTCTGCTTTTTGATCCTGGACGGCTGCTTCCTGCTGTTCATACCAGTATACTAATTCCAGAGACCTCCTAGGCTCTGTCTGTAAATCTTCAGATTTCAAATGTAATTTCAGAGACATATTGTTGATGGCAAGTTTTAAACTTAAGAGCTAAACCCTTCACTTGGTCTCACTAAAATTAGCACTAGACAATAATATCAGCCAGTACCTCACTGATTTAACATGAATAAAATTTTTTTAACAATGCAATGAGAAAAGAAAAGGAATTAGACTTAAATATATTGAAAAAAGAGAGTTGAAGTCTTCAGAATTGTATTTTGGTTGTCTATTTAAAAAAGAGGAGAAGAAGGAGAAAGAAGAAAGAGGGAAAAGGAGAAGGATAAGGGAGGAGAGGGGAAGGAGACAGAATTGTTCCTGAAAAATTATTTAAAAAGACTTGGAATTATTTAAAAAGAGTTCACAAAAGTGGCATATTATAAGATACCTACAGGCTCTCCTGTATAGCAGCAGTAAGCAGAAATGGTGGTGAAGACCTTGAACTCTGCCATTAAGCAGTACTTAGTTTAAAACAATAAACACACCAAGAAAATGAACATTCTTCAAAAATCACAAAATATATTAGGTTTTACATGACGAAGGCAATATCTGCACAGATTATACAGAGTATTTTTAGTCATTAATTTCATGAGTGCTGAAATTTTACCTAAAAGTTGGTATGATTTGTATCCTTATCTATCCTTATCTTGGAAATATGGGTCAAGCATTTCCATAGAGGAACTTGTTAAGAATAGATAAAGGACATTTTTGACAATAAAATTTTATTTTATATCTAAACCATTTTAATAGGTGAGTTATTTAAATATTAACCAAGTAGTTTGTAGAAAATCTGGCATAGGATACATGATCTAGACAAGTTCATCAATATTGATTCTTCTACTGTGAGGGAAAGAGGGAGATAATGTTGTATACAAGGATACAAGAAATATTTATTCTAATATTCCAAGTCTCCTTGCAGCTAATAAGCAGTCCTAGTCAATGGGGGTATATATAGAAATGTTTGGCAATTTCTGAGAACCTTCCATCCTTGAGTGAAGGGTGGCTCTAAGCCAAAGCAAAATGCTCTGAAATCAGACTACTTAGGTTTGAATACTGATATCTGCTCTTAGTTTTGTGATCTTCAGTCACTAAATATCTCTGCATGTCAGTTTCTTCATGTCTAAAATAGGAATATTTACATGAGCTTCCTCATAGTGTCACCACAAGTATTAAGATATCACATGCAAAGTCCTAGTACAATGGTTGGCACACACTTAGTACTTAGTAAGTTTAGTCACTGTGCTATAAAGCTTTGCCTTCTCACTTTTGGTGAATTTGATATATTAAAATTTTAAATAGCGCAGGGGTTCAAAGAGTTTTATGTCATTAATATCTGTACCAAAGAATCGTATAAATTATAAGGAGGTCGAGTGATTCAGACAGAAAACTTCTATTCTGCTACCATCCTTCCTCCAAGGTTTGCCGGAAGTCTTCAGGGCAGAATGAAAATGAATAGCTGCAAATCTGCATAATGGCATTCCTTCAGTAATTTCAACCCCCGCTATTTGAATTAAAATGTCTAATTTAAAACATACAAAAACTAAACAAGACCAAAGCAAAACAACAACAGTAACAAACCATATTCAGACTTTTAAGCCATCAATTGCCTGATTTTGAAAACCTTGTACCTGGGAAAAGTGAAGCAACTTTCTGTTTCCTAATCCGTTACATTTAAATTTCGCTTTAGACATTTTAACATTTGGCATGCACAGCAACAGCCCTTGCCTCAATGTCATTATCTAAAATTGAAATGTTTGGAACTTATTTCTATGAAAATTTTTCTTAATACAAAATGCTTCGATAAACTTTATTGGTGTCCAGGGCCACAGGTTTCCCTGTTGCTGAATGTGACCCTCTTTTGCCTTACAACAGAGTATGTTCTCTTCTGGGGATCAGCTTTCTAGAATTATAGCTTTCTAGAACTACAAATAGCATTTGACCCAGCAATCCCATTACTGGGTATATACCCAAAGGATTATAAATCATTCTACTATAAAGACACATGCACACGTATGTTTATTGCAGAACTGTTCACAATAGCAAAGTCTTGGAACCAACCCAAACCACAGCTCTGTAAAAGAACTGGTGGAATAAAGTGCAACCCTGGCCTCTGAATCCTCTCTTCATTCAGGCTCTTCACTAAAATGCCCCTCCCTGTTTTGCCGAGCACAGTCAGCTCCAGATACCTCTTCCTCTCCTGCGCCCTTAGACTTGAGCTCATTCTGTGGCTTGCCTGATGTACTGGAGCACCACCACTTCTGCCTGGCTCGGATCCCATTGGCCTGAAAGCAGTGCACACTTCTTCCTTTACTGTGATGCTGCCGTGCCTCTAGGTGTCAGTCCGTGAGACAGGTGACCTCCCAGCATCCAGGGCTCTACCAGAGAAACAGTTTTTCCTTCACAATCTGCTACTGCCTTTACTCATTACTATCCCCATAGCCTCTGTCGTCCCAGACAACTAAGAAACTTCTTCAGTTTCTTCAGGGCAAAGTTTCTCAGCCTTGTTATTCTTGATATTTTGGACTGGATAATTATTTGATGGCAGGGAGGGGACTCTCTTGTGTGTTGTAGATGCTTACCAGCATCCCTGGTACCACCCACAAGATGCCAATAGCACTACCCTACCCCAGCTTTGTGGTAACATTCGAAATGCCTTCAGATTCTGCCAAACATTCCCAGGGTGTGGGGACGGGGGAATTGTAACCAGATAAGAGACACTGCTCCAGAGAAAAATCCTGTCATCCTCAAACATTACTCATCAAAACATTAAGTTATTCCAGAGGTCGTCTGAATTTTTTAAGGGCTTTAGTATTTTGGAAACAAAAGTTACTAGAGAATTGCAGAGTATTTCCTGTTTTCCATCCAATTCACATTCCTTATCATGATGAGATAATAATGTGGAGGCAGGAAGTCTACATGATTCCCTCATTGATCTATTTCTCCTACAGCACACACACCGTATAACCTCAGGATATTATTGTGCAGTAGTAGCTCATGCCTATTGTGAGATTACAAAATCCATCTCTTCTCTTCACACTTCTTTCTTCCATTTTAGTGACTTTTCATTCCCAATGTTCAGATTCTAAGTGGGGCTCTTGTATTATTTTCACTCTTTCTACTTCTCTAGCTGTGAATAGAGCTGGAGGAACAGATTTTGGCATTACTAATGCACATGGGCTGTCTATTACACGAGACCCTACTGCAATTCCTTCCTTCCACTAAATGTAGTTGTTTTATCTTACCACCTCTTTCCCAGCATGTGAAGTTTTCTCTTAGCTTAGTTATCTCCCTAATGTTGCTATCAATTTCCTCTTAGTTTTTATGGTAATTTTCAAGTATAATTTTTATTCCTCATCTTGACTATTTTGCATTTTACTTATTTTTTTATTATACTTTAAGTTCTGGGATACACGTGCACAACATGCAGGTTTGTTACGTAGGTATACATATGCCATGTTGTTTGCTATACCCATCAATTAGTCATTTACATTAGGTACTTCTCCTAATACTATCCCTCCCCCAGGCCTCCAGCCCCCAACAGGCCCCAGTTTGTGATGTTCCCCTACCTGTGTCCATGTGTTATCATTATTCAACTCCCATTTATGAGTGAGAACATGGGCTGTTCGGTTTTCTCTCCTTGTGTTACTTTGCTGAGAATGATGGTTTCCAGTTTCATCCATGTCTCTGCAAAGGATATGAACTCATTTTTTTATGGCTGCATAGTATTCCATGGTGTATATGTGCCACATTTTATTTATCCAGTCTATTGTTGATGGGCATTTGGGTTGATTCCAAGACTTTGCTATTGTGAACAGTGCTGCAATAAACATACATGTGCATGTGTCTTTATAGTAGAATGATTTATAATTCTTTGGGTATATACCCAGTAATGGGATTGCTGGGTCAAATAGTATTTCTAGTTCTAGATCCTTGAGGAATCTCCACACTGTCTTCCACAATGGTTGAACTAATTTACACTCCCACCAACAGTGTAAAAATGTTCCTATTTCTGCACATCCTCTCCAGCATCTGTTGTTTCCTGACTTTTTAATGATTGCCATTCTAACTGGCATGAGATGGTGTCTCATTGTGGTTTTGATTTGCATTTCTCTAATGACCAGTGATGATGAGCATTTTTTCATAAGTTTATTGGCTGCTTATATGCCTTCTTTTGAGAAGTGTCTGTTCATATCCTTTGCCCACTTTTTGATGGGTTTGTTTTTTTCTTGTAAATTAGTTTAAGTTCTTTGTGGATTTTGGATATTAGCTCTAGGTCAGATGGATAGATTGCAAAGATTTTCTCCCATTCTGTAGATTGCCTGTTAACTCTGATGATAGTTTCTTTTGCTATGCAGAAGCTCTTTAGTTTAATTAGATCCCATTTGTCAATTTTGGTTTTTGTTGCCATTGCTTTTGGTGTTTTGGTCTTGAAGTCTTTGCCCATGCCTACATGCTGAATGGTATTGCCTAGATTTTCTTCTAGGGTTTTTTTTGGTTTTAAGTATTATGTTTAAGCCTTTAATCCATCTTGACTTAATTTTCGTATAAGGTGTAAAGAAGGGATCCAGTTTCACCTTTTGGCTTATGGCTAGCCAGTTTTCCCAGAACCATTTATTAAATAGGGAATCCTTTCCTCATTTCTTGTTTTTGTCAGATTTGTCAAAGATCAGATGGTTGCAGATGTGTGGTGTTATTTCTGAGATCTCTGTTCTGTTCCATTGGTCTATATCTCTGTTTTGGTATGAGTACCATGCTGTTTTGGTTACTGTAGCCTTGTAGTATAGTTTGAAGTCAGGTAGCATGATGCCTCCAGCTTTGTTCTTTTCACTTAGAATTGTCTTGGCTATGTGGGCTGTTTTTGCTTCCATATGAAATTTAAAGTAGGTTTTTCCAGTTCTGTGAACAAAATCAGTAGTACTTTGATGGGGATAGCCTTGAATCTATAAATTACTTTAGGCAGTATGGCCATTTTGGCAATATTAATTCTTCCTATCCATGAGCATGAAATGTTCTTCCATTTGTTTATGTCTTATTTTATTTCATTGAGCAGTGGTTTGTAGTTCTCCTTGAAGAGGTCCTTCACATCCCTTGTAAGTTGGAATCCTAGGTATTTTATGCTCTTAGTAGCAATTGTGAATAGGAGTTCATTCATGATTTGGCTCTCTGTTTATCTGTTACCGGTGTATAAGAATGCTTGTGATTTTTACATGTTGAAGTTGCTTATCTACTTAAGGAGATTTTGGGCTGAGACGATGTGGTTTTCTAAATATACAATCATGTCATCTGCTAACAGAGACAATTTGATTCCTGTTTTTCTAATTGAATACCCTTTATTTATTTCTCTTGCTTGATTGCCCTGGCCAGAATTTCCAATACTATGTTGAATAGGAGTCATGAGAGAGGGCATCTTTGTCCTGTGCTTGTTTTTAGAGGGAATGCTTCCAGTTTTTGCCCATTCAGTATGATATTGGCTGTGGGTTTGTCACAAATAGCTCTTATTATTTTGAGATATGTTCCATCACTATCTAGTTTATTGAAAGTTTTTAGCATGAAGTGCTGTTGAATTTTGTCGAAGGCCTTTTCTGCACCTATTGAGATAGTCATGTGGTTTCTGTCATTGGTTCTGTTTATGTGATGGATTACGTTATTGATTTGGGTATGTTGAACCAGCCTTGGATCCCAGGGATGAAACCCACTTGATCATGGTGGATAAGTTTTTCGATGTGCCAGTATGTTATTGAGGATTTTTTGCATCGATGTTCATCAGGAATATTGGCCTAAAATTTTCTTTCTTTTTTTTTGTGTGTGTGTGTCTTTGCCAGCTTTTGATATCAGGATGATGCTGGCCTCATAAAATGAGTTAGGGAGGATTCCCTCTTTTTCTATTGATTGGAATAGTTTCAGAAGGAATGGTACCAAGCTCCTCTTTGTACCTCTGGTAAAATTTGGCTGTGAATCTATCTGGTCCTGGACTTTTTTGGTTGGTAGGCTATTAATTATTGCCTCAATTTCAGAACCTGCTATTGGTCTATTCAGAGATTCGACTTCTTCCTGGTTTAGTCTTGGGTGCATGTATCCAGGAATTTATCCATTTCTTCTAGATTTCCTAGTTTATTTGCATAGAGGTGTTTATAGTATTCTCTGATGGCAGTTTGTATTTCTGTGGGATCAATGGTGATATCCCCTTTATCACTTTTTGTCATGTCTATTTAATTCTTCTCTCTTTTATTCTTTATTATTCTGGCTAGTGGTCTATCTATTTTGTTGATCTTTTCAAAGATCCAGCTCCTGTATCCCTTGATTTTAGAAGGGTTTTTTGTGTCTCTGTCTCTTCAGTTCTGCTCTCATCTTAGTTATTTCTTTTCTTCTGCTAGCTTTTGAATTTGTTTGCTCTTGCTTCTCTAGTTCTTTTAATTGTAATGTTAGGGTGTCAATTTTAGATCTTTCCTCCTTTCTTTTGTGGGCATTTAGTGCCATAAATTTCCCTCTACACACTGCTTTAAATGTGTCCCAGAGATTCTGGTATGTTGTGTCTTTGTTCCTATGGTTCCAAAGAACATCTTTATTTCTTTCTTCATTTCATTATTTACCTTGTAGTCATTCAGGAGCAGGTTGTTCAGTTTCCATGTATTTGTGCAGTTTTGAGTAAGCTTCTTAATGCTGAGTTATAATTTAATTGCACTGTGGTCTGATAAACAGTTTGTTGTGATTTCTGTTCTTTTACACTTGCTGAGGAGTGTTTTACTTCCAATTATGTGGTCAATTTTAGAAGAAGTGCCACGTGGTTCTGAGAAGAATGTATATTCTGTTGATTTGGGGTGGAGAGTTCTGTAGATGTCTATTAGATCTGCTTGGTCCAGTGCTGAGTTCAAGTCCTGGATGTCCTTGATAATTTTCTGTCTTGTTGATCTGTCTTGTATTGACAGTGGGGTGTTAAAGTCTTTTACTATTATTGTATGGGAGTGTAAGTCTCTTTGTAGGTCTCTGAGGACTCGCTTTATGAATCTAGGTGCTCCTGTTTTGGGTACATGTATGTTTAGGATAGTTAGCTCTTGTCGTTGCATTGATCCTTTTATTATTATGTAATACCCTTCTTTGTTTCTTTTGACTTTTATTGGTTTAAAGTCTGTTTTATCAGAGACTAGGATTGCAATGCCTGCTTTTTTTTTTTTTTTTTTTCTTTCCATTTGCTTGGTAAATCTTTCTCCATGCCTTTATTTTGAGCCTATGTGTGTCTTCGCATGTGAGATGGGTCTCCTGAATACAACACGCCGATGAGTCTTGATTCTTCGTCCAGTTTGACAGCATGTGTCTTTTAATTGGGGCATTTAGCCCATTTATAGTTAAGTTTAATATTGTTATGTGTGAACTTGATCCTGTCATTATGATGCTAGCTGATTATTTCACCCATTTATTGATGCAGTTTCTTCATAGCATTGATAGTCTTTACAATTTGGCATGTTTTTGTAGTAGTTGGTACTGGTTGTTTCTTTCCATGTTTAGTGCTTCCTTCAGGAGCTGTTGTAAGGCAGGCCTGGTGGTGACAAAATCTCTCAGCATTTGCTTGTCTCTAAAGGATTTTACTTCTCCTTCACTTATGAAGCTTAGTTTGGCTGGATACAAAATTCTGGGTTGAAAATCTTTTCTTTAAGAATGTTGAATATTGGCCCCCACTCTCTTCTGGCTTGCAGGGTTTCTGCCAAGGCATTTTACTTATTTTTATTTATATGGGTTGCTCCAAAGTCCTAATTCTTGTGTCCTATGGAAGATAATTCTGCTTTATGTTTCTTATTAAATTGGGATTATAGTATCTCTTTTCTACTTAAATCAATTTTTCTTAAGTTTGTTCCTGTGAATTTATAGGATAATTTTTCTCAGAAAAAAAATTTTGCAGTCATTCTCTACTGTTTTTGTTCTCTCACAACCTATGTTCTTTGTGTCATTCAGGAGCAGGTTGTTCAGGTTGAGTCCAGAAATTCTGGGGGGTCTCTTTTCATCATCTGTTCACCAGCCAACAACTGTTATTTTCCAAGTGTGGTTCCAATGTCTGGTACAAGTCAGCAGGTACTTAATAATGTTTGTTGAATGAGTGAATATATAGATGAAAATAAATATGTTATTCCTGGCTAACAATCAGTTCATGTACCTAATAAACAGTATGTAAAAAATCAATAGCAATGCTAATGATGCAATATTTTGCCTAAATGTGTAACAAAAATAGTACAATTGACTATAATCATATTAACCACTATTTCATTGGCTGTTAAGAAAATGCTGACAATATCATCAGATAACCAGTTAATACAGTTACAAATTCAAATATTTTCTTATCTCTTAATGAAAAAAATTTTAATTGTACACTGATGAGTCCATCAAATTGGGAAACTGCTGCTATAATTATACAATTCACC
Organism: Theropithecus gelada; assembly: GCF_003255815.1. Lineage (NCBI taxonomy): Eukaryota > Metazoa > Chordata > Mammalia > Primates > Cercopithecidae > Theropithecus > Theropithecus gelada. The sequence goes on along the minus strand of NC_037675.1, from coordinate 49,774,242 downwards.
ACAACATTCACTAGGGTTGCTATATATTTGTTTATTTAATTATACTTTAATTTCTGAGATATATATGCAGAATGTGCAGGTTTGTTACATAGGTATACATGTGCTATGGTGGTTTGCTGCACCCGTCAGCCCATCATCTACATTAGGTATTTCTCTTAATGCTATCCCTCCCCTAGCCCCCAAACCCCCAACAGGCCCTGGTGTGTGATGTGCCTTTTCCTGTGTCCATGTGTTCCCGTTGTTCAACTCCCACTTATGAGTGAGAACATGCAGTGTTTGGTTTTCTGTTCCTGTGTTAGTTTGCTGAGAATGATGGTTTCCAGCTTCATCCCTGTCCCTGCAAAGGACCTGAACTCATCCTTTTTATGGCTGCATAGTACTCCATGGTGTATATGTGCTACATTTTCTTTAACCAGTCTATTATTGATGGGCATTGGGGTTGGTTCCAAGACTTTACTATTGTGAACAGTGCTGCAATAAACATACGTGTGCATTTGTCTTTATAGTAGAATTGTTTATATTCCTTTGGGTATATACCCAGTAATGAGATTACTGGGTCAAATGGTATTTCTGGTTCTTGATCCTTGAGGAATCTCCACACTGTCTTCCACAATGGTTGAACTAATTTATACTCCCACAAACAATGTAAAAGCATTCCTATTTCTCCACTTTCCTCTCCAGCATCTGTTGTTTCCTGACTTTTTAATGATCGCCATTCTAACTGGCATGAGATGGTATCTCATTGTGGTTTTGATTTACATTTCTCTAATGGCCAGTGATGATAACCTTTTTTTTTAAATATGTTCATTGGCCACACATGTCTTTTTCTGAGAAGTATCTGTTCATTTCCTTCACCCACTTTTTGATGGGGTTGTCTGATTTTTTTCTTGTAAATTTGTTTAAATTCCATGTAGATGCTGGATATTAGCCCTTTGTCAGATGGATAGATTGCAGAAATGTTCTCCCATTCTGTAGGTTGCCTGTTCACTCTGATCATAGTTTCTTTTGCTATGCAGAAGCTCTTTAGTTTAGTTGTCAATTTTGTCTTTTGTTGCCATTGCTTTTTATAAGGTTAAATAGCCATTATCATTGTCCTTTCTAATGTTTTTCACTTTGAATGTAAAAAGTAGACATTGAGCACTCAACATTTTCTCTTGTAATTACATTTTCTCAGTGTTGCTTAATTTTGTCTACTGTTTGTACATATTAAAGGAAAAAATTGAACTGATAGAAGAATTTTCTGTAAGAATATATGGTTTATTTTCATTTTTTTTTCCCTTAGGGAATGCAGTGCCTAAAAACTGGAAAAAAATAAAGAGCACTTGTTAAGTAAATTAGTGAATCAGTATGAGATGTGATTCAAAATCAGAATTATATATTTGTGGGCTTCTAGGGTCTTCAATTATATTTTTCCCCTTTAGATATTTGGCATTGTTACTATGAATTATGCAAAACACTTTTCTTCAATGTGGGTGCATTTCTTTCTGCACAGTTTTTTTTAATTCATTTATTTATTTTGTCATGGTTTCTTACTCCTAACAACATCAGTTACAGTGGTCTAATATTTGTCTTGGTCAGAGTATGGTCCACCTGTTTATCAGATCCCCCTGACATTCACCTTGTACATGGAAAGTAGACTGGTCAATAAGATTAATCAGAAGTCAACTAGGTAAGTGTGCTTTAGCTGCATGAAAGTCATGGCAGGGGTTTAAATAGGTAAAGTGCTCATCTACTACTTCTGCATTTGGGCCAACATTGAGAACGGCATATGGAACTTATCATCTATTTATATCACCAAGCCAGATGGCTTATCATATATTCCTCAATTGATGTGCTATGTCTCATTCTCTTCTTTCATTCTTTGCAAGATGAAAATTTGCCTCATTAGCTCAATTTGCTCAGAGAGCTAGACACCTGTTAAATTTCCTTTTATATTTTCCACTCTCAGTAGGAAACACTTTGATTAAAATGTGTAGTTTCCTCTCTTATTTAAGATATTAAAGGGTTCTTGGTAGCTATAGCTTTTTGTAGGCCTTCAAGTAAATGCCAAACTAAATTGCAAATACAATTAAGTTTGCATTAATAGTCATTTCTAATGAAAAAATTATTTCATTCAAATATATATATTTAAATTTTAAAATGACCATGAAATGGCCAAGTATCTTTTAAAATTAGAACTATGCTAATATTAATGATAATCCTTAAATGAGAGAATTTAGTCAACCAAGGCACTTGAAAGTGAAAATATGACAACTAATTTTCCCATGTCATTTGTAATTACAAATAATTTAATAAGCAAGTACATAAAATATAATCAAAATAGTTTAAAGTGGTTCAATAGTACTGTGAAAATTTATAATTTCAATGAAAACTGATTATATCTATCTTTCCTTTTCAAATATTTAAGATAAGGTTTTTTTTTTTGCATCCTCCAAATCCTAGTAAATATTAAACTACTTTACTAATAATGTTAAACATGATGTAGCTTTTGTATAGTGATAAAAATACACAGACACATTTCCTAACATAGAAATATAAAAATATTTAAGAAAAGAGAAAATGGGCTTCAATATGGGCACACGACTGGAAGTAACCCAATTGAAGCATAAATAATTACTTATTTTTTCCTTAAAGTGGCAATCAACACTGAGCTCAGTGGCTCACAACTGTAATCCCAGCATTTTGACTTCCAAGGCAGGAAGATCATTTGAGTCCAGCTGTTCAAGACCAGTCTGAGCAACAAAGGGGAACCCTGTCTCTACAAGAAAATTAAAAGAATTGCTGATGGTGGCTCGTGTCTGTGGTCCCAGCTACTCAAAAGACTAATGAGGGAGTCTTGCTTGAACCCAGGAGATTGAGGTTCATGGCTCATTTTCTGGGTACAATGAGCCATGATCTCATCACTGCACTCCAACCTGGGTGACAGTGTGAGAACCTTAAACAAACAAACAAAAAACAAACAAGGAATCACTTACATAGAAAAGATACTTAAAAAACAGATATATTCAAGATTAATAATGTTGCAGTTAGTATGAAAACCAGTTGCAGAAAGAATCAGAAATGAAAGTAAATAATTATTTAATAATGTTGTTCATTAAGATTCCAGCAGTGCCCCTGGTGTTAACACCCAGTTACTGCATGACTGAATGATACCGTGTTTTTATTGCAAACCATATTTGCTAAAACACACATATACATACACATTTATAAACTCTTCTGCATTTAATAATTATTTCATGCAATGATACATATTTAGAACTTCATTTCTGTTAAAATGCTTTTAATTTGTCATTTTCAGTTTTTCAAAAACATTCTTTTCTAAGGCTTTTAATTATTACATTTCTCAAGATAGTCCAGTTTCGTTCCTTTTGACGTAAAACACAATTGATCAGAGATAATTTCTCTGCATAGCAAAGATGAATTAAAATAATTTAATCTCAATAAATATGCAAAAGATTGAAATCTACATCAATTGAAGAGGAAATAAAATTGTCCCAATGATTCAGAGTAAAACAAGACTGCTATCAAAGAAAGCTTTGTTATTGTTGTTGTTCATTTTTTTCTTTTTCTAATTGACAATTTTTATATCATTTATACACAGGAAATAAATATATCCTGCTCATAAAGTCAAATCTGCTGTCCTGCTACAGTCACCCCATACACTTTTGGAGACTATTTGAAAGAAAATATTTTGTTATCTCTATATTTTTAAAAAGAAAGAGAAATGTGTAATTAGCATTCTATGTTATACAAAGATAGAAAAACATTCTCTTAAATAAGCAATTTTAAGAAAGCTAAAAAATGTTCAATTAAAATATAAAGAACAAAAGATATGTTGTATAACCAGTTTTTCTTTTTTCTTATGCTTTAGCTTTCAAAATCTTTTACATGTAAAAATTAATGCTATCCCTGGTATAGTAAAGGGTTTATTTTTTATGAAAGCTTTTGTTAAAAGAAATCATTCTCACACATTGTTTGACTTTTCTTATTAAATGTCTTAAGTTATTTGGATGCTGACGCCTTTTTTTAATAAGACAAAGGTAATTGATAATGGATTCTGGAACAAAGTAATGAAAAGGGAAAGTTATGTGTTGTGTATTTTTCTATGTCCTGGATTCATGACATAACTCACTATAAGCACACTTTCCTGAAGTGTTGTTGGGGAGGATAGATAGGGTTGGTGAGAGACTCAGGTACAAGCTTTAAGACTGGATAACAATAACAATGTGTTTTAGGGTGGATGTGTGTGTATTCATGTGTGTGTGTGTGTGTGTGTGTGTGTGTTAGTGAATTTGGCTCTAAATCAGTCCTATATATTTTCATAGGCAAAGATGGGGATTTAACAATTTGGCTACAGGACATAAAGCTACATGCTTTCAGAAAAGAAGACAAAGTAAATGTGAGAAGATGTGACTATTATCAAATGATAATTCATTTTTCTTTAGTTGCATCTCAGTAAATACACTACTAAAATGTTATACTGTCATATACCTAAATGTAATGGTATAATATTTATTTGAAATGTTACTTTTATTCTATTAGTCAGCAAATATTGTCATGGCCTTCTTGAATAGAAAAGACACACAAGTGATTGTGAAGTACCCAGAAAATAATTGTAAGCTTGTTTAATCTAACAGCTTTGAATGGTAGAGTCTTGATCAAGCCCGGCACGGTGGCTCACGCCTGTAATCCCAGCACTTTGGGAGGCCGAAGTGGGTGGATCACGAGGTCAGGGGATCGAGATCATTCTGGCTAACACTGTGAAAACCTGTCTCTACTAAAATTACAAAAAGTTAGCCGGGTGTGGTGGTGGGTGCCTGCAGTCCCAGCTACTTGGGAGGCTGAGGTGGGAGAATGGCGTGAAGCCGGGAGGCAGAGCTTGCAGTGAGCCGAGATCGAGCCACTACACTCCAGCCTGGGCAATTTAGCGAGACTCTGTCTCAAAAAAAAAAGAGAAAGAGAAAAAAGAAAAAAGAGTCTTGATCAGGAATTAGAGAATATATCTTTTGATTGGCAATCTGAAAATTGAAAACTGTATGATTTTTTTGAGGGTGAGTCACATTGTTTTTGTAACTTTGTTTATAAAATATTAGTCAATTTCATACCTTATGTTAGATTAACAAAACTTCCTTAAAGAATTTTTAATGCAGAAAAATAGACCTCCTTTTGATAACTAACATGAAAATATACCTATTTTCTACATACAGTAATATTCATATACACATTACTACCTATAGTAAGTGGAATAAATTGTTGTGGAACCAACTCAGAAAGCTAGAAAAACTGAACAAAGGTAAACAAAAAAGCAAAAATACCTATTTTAAGTCATCAGTGAGCTACCAAGCCATGTCGACATGAGGTGTCCCAAATCCCAGGGAAAAATAAATGCCTCTAGGTGAGCTTGAAATCTGGTAAATATTTTTTACTTTAAGATATTTGCAGATTTGTTATTGGTGCTATGTCCAGAAAGTTAGAGTCAGGTAAACAAAGAAGCATGAAGATAAGTTTTGCTTTCAATAATTTTACAAACCTACGTGACAAAATCTGGAGTCTGAAGATTGGCAAGGAGGGACCCTGAAATTATTCATATTTCTAAAGACCCTAGACCCACTATAGCAAGGAAATAATGGTAAAGCCAGAGACTGCCCAGCTCTCACAAAATATCTCAGTTCCAAGCTATCTAAACCTTATTATATTATATTATATTATATTATATTATATTAAACATATATGCACCTATTCTAATTCCCTGTCAGAAAGAAAAGGAAATCTTGTCTGTTAAATTATAACATCAGAAAGAGCTCCAAATTAGTCATGTTAAATTTTGATATAAAAAGTCAGAAATTAAATAGAAACATAGTGGAAATGTCATAAAACTAAGATCAAATAATCAAAACCTAAGTGACAAACTAAAAACAATAGAAATAGATCTACAAGTGATATAAAAGTTGGAGTAATCAGACACACACTTAAGCACCATCGTAATCATTCACGATTCTCATGGGTAATTTCTCCAGATATTGCAGTCTATTAAAGGACAGTAAAATGGAAACTCTAGAATGTAAAAATACAAAAAATAACATTGAGAATAAAATAGGTAAGTTGAACAGTGGATTAGGCATAGCTGGATACAGGACTGGTAATTGGAATATGAAAAATACAGAATTTTTGAGACATTAAGAAGCAAAGGAGAAACACTTCAGAAAAACAACATAGTAGATATATGAGACATGGTCAGAAATCTAAAATAAGTTACTCTGGAGACCAGCAGAGAAACACAAGAGAGTGGGGCAAGAAGTAATATTTGAAGAGATACTTTCAGAATTTTCTAAAAATGGTGGATGACTTCAAGCCTCAGATTCCAAAAGCTTTGTGGATTTAAGCAGAGGAACACACACACACACACACATATACATGCGCGCACACACACGTGCACACTCACCCCTCTCTGCCAAGAGAGCAACTACAAATCTGACATCTCGTGTTTGGAAGAAAATATAGAGAATAGAATAAAATGGGATGATATATTTAGTGCTTAATGTTAATAAAACAACTACTAACCAATAATTCTCATCCAGTGGAAAACATTTTGAACAGAAAAATGAAATAAAGATGTTTTAAATAAGCAAAACCAAGAAAACTCAACACCAGTAAATCATATTGAAACAAATGCATAGGAGGTGCCTCAGAAAGACTAAATAAATAAACAAACTAGGTGGACATACAGAGTTGTAGAAAGAAATGAAGAATAAATAACAACAACAAATGCAAGAGTAAATTCAAGCAAATATTAGCAACCTAAAATATAATAAGAATAACAACTTTTGGGGATTGAAACATGCAGAATAAACAAATGAAAATAATAGCAAAATGCAAGTGGTATTAAAAGTGTTGTTAAGGTTTTTGAATTGTCTGAGTAGCACACAGTAGTTTAGGTACCAATTTATATCAGACTTTAACAAGTCAAGAATGTATGTTGTAACCACTAGAGTAACATATGAAAGAAGAAAAAATGTATAGTCTATACAATAATGAAGTGGAGGAGTGTGTTAGTTCATTTTGTGTTTCTATAAGGCAATAACTGAGACTGGGTTATTTATAAAGAAAAGAAATGTATTTGGCTAATGGTTCTGCAGGCTCTACAAACTTGCCACCAACATCTTCTCAGGACCTGATGAGGCCCAGGCAACTTTCACTCACAGCTGAACAGGAAGGGAGTGCAGGCATGTCACAAGGTGAGTGGGGGAGCAGGAGAGAGAGAGGGGGAAGTCCCAGGCTCCTTGGAACAATCAGGTCTTGTGGTAACTCATTACCACAGCAAGGGCACCAAGCCACTCCTGAGGGAGATTTGCCCCCAGGACCCAAACACCTCCCACCAGGCCCCACATCCAACATTAGGGGTCATATTTCAATCTGAGATTTGGGAAAGACAAACATCTGAACCATATTAAGGAGCATTGAAAAAAAAATTGAATAGACTTTTTGAAAATACCAGAAAGAAAATGAAGAAAAGTCATGTAGTATGAGTGGAAATCTGGTAGTAAAATTGTATTTAAACCCAAATACAAATTAAAGAAGCATATTTTCAGATTAAGTAAATATGTCAATATGCAGATTGCTTACAAAAGAAACATATCCAGTATTAGTATTCAGAGAGGTTAAATGTAAGAAGTTAGAAAAAGATATGCCAATCATATTATAAGAAAAGGAAAATTGTATATAGCTATATTTGTGTCAGATAAAATAGACAATAAATCAGGAATCACTACCAGAAAAAACAGGGGCATTTAATAACAATAAACTGATCAATTCATCAGGAAGATATGATGTTTCTAAATTTGTAATTGTTGTCTTAATATATTTCCAAGAACTTGAATCACACAGTATGAATTGACTCAAATGCAATTACATTAGAAATAATTAAGGTGGAAACAATAGCAAACATCTGCATTTTGGGGGATATTAGAAAATACTACTAAATGGCCTATGATTAAAAATATTAGAAAAAGAAAGTAAAATGCATGATAATAAAAACATAACATTTTAAAACATAGGATAACTAGGAAGTCATAATGAGATAAATACTAGTACAGTTTTAACTACATGTATTAAAAATATGAAAAGCTGAAAATCAATAATAAGTCCAATTTTGAAAAGGAAGTTTAAGTCCAAAGGAAATAGAAAGAAAATAATACAGACAAAAAAACCCCGCAGAAAACAATGGCGTATATGGTGAGACTATAACAGAAAAAATCAACAAAATAAAGAGTTGTTATTTGAACAGATTGAAAATAGGTTAGGCAAAATTTATCAATGAAAAAACTGAATCAGGAAAAAATAATGATGATGTCATAAAAGATAATAGTAATATATTTTAACTTACTTCACGATAGAGAATTTGAAGTTTTAGGAAAAATAAACAACCAATTCAGTTTGATACATAAACATCTTGTAGTTGATGTAGTTGCTCTAATTTACTGCTGATTTTTTTTCTTTAGATTTAAGGTCAGATTAATACAAATTTCACAAATGCTCTGCCAGGGAAAAGAGAAAAAATTTCCCAACTCGCCTTATAATTTCAACTTATTTTTGATATTAAAGCCTTTGCAGACTTTAGAAGTAAAGAAAATTACAAAACTATCTTCTTTGCTGACTCAAAAGCCCTACATCAGTATTAGAAAATTAAATATAGTTATATGTGTAAGAAAAGGGGAAAAGAAAATGGGGAGTAGAGAGAGGAATCATATAGAAAAATACTAATAGCTAAATTATTAATTTTAAAAACCTTTAGTAAAACAAAATAGACCTTCCTTCAGCTGATAACTATTACAATTATGTGAATTTGTCTACATAACTTGGTACAAAATCAATATGCAAAAGTCAATAATCCCTGAAAGACAGAACTAATAAAAGACTTTTCTGAAATTGATGTAAATTATAGTCGCATCATAAAAAAGTTAACATTTTTGAATAAATCTATGAATGATGTGGAGGTTTTCTATAAGCAAAACTATGAAGTACTACTAAGGCATTTTGAAGTCTAAATATTAATATATAGATATATCATGTTTATGGGTTGCAATATTCAATAATGTGTGAAAATTTGGGGTGATTCTCTGATATAATGAGTGTGATGTCATTTTGTGGAAATTGAAAAGATGATTCTAGAATTGATATAGAAATGGAAAGAACAAGCATAGTCATCATGATCCTAAAATATGTAAAATCTAATTTAGAGAATATATACTAACAAATATCAAGACTCATTAAAGATGTACAGAAATTAAGAAAGTATATTAATGGAAAAAGGATAGACAAATCAGTGAGAGTAGAATAAAAAAATCCTTGCATATAGGGATGCTTGATTTAGGAAGAGAGTGGAACTATGGCATAAAGAGCATAAGTTTTGTTTTGCATTGCTTTGAATAAATATCACTGAGTCAATTGAAACCCATAAATTATTAATTTAGCTATTAGTATTTTTCTATATGATTTCTCTCTCTACTCCCCATTTTCTTCCGCCCTCTTCTTATACGTATAACTATTTTTAATTTTCTAATATTGATGTAGGGCTTTTGAGTCAGCAAAAGAGATAGTTTTGTAATGAATCTTAACCAGACTCTGATATGGCAAATATGTTGGGATTATCAAATTATCAGACTGAGAATACAAAACAATTATCATTAATATACTGTGGGCTCTAATGGAATAAGTAGACAACAGGAAAGAACAAACAGGCAATTTTGGTAAAATCTTTTGATATGTTGTGAGTTAAAACTCACAACATACCATAAAGAAAAAAATAATCCAAATGGATTGTGAATTGAATGAAGAATGCCCTAAACGGTTATATAGTAGAAAAAAATTTTTAACCAAACGAAATAAATCATTTTGTAAGCTGGGCACAAAAAGCATCATTTGCCATAAAGGAATATATTGAAAAATTGAACTCAGAGAAAATAACAATTTTCATTCATCAAAATATGCTTTACAGCTAGGTTCAGTGACACATGCCTGTATTCCCAGTACTCAAGAGACTGAGGCAGGAGATCATTTGAGCCCAGGAATTCAAGGCTGTAGTGTGTAGTGACTACACCTGTGAATAGCTACTAATGCACTCTCCAGGCTGGGCAACATAAGGATACCCTGTCTATTAAACAAAAAAAAAAGCGTGTATGTGTTTGCATGTGTGTGTTTGCATGTGTGTGCATGCACGTGCATACTTTAAGAGATTGAAAGTACAATCCACAAAAGTAGAAATATTGTTTTCAATACACATAACTAACAAATACCTTGTATTTAGAATAAAAATAGTTTTACAAATTTTCAAGCTAATGACAAAAATCTCCATATAGAGCTCAAGTGTCTGTGGGGGTCGTGGGGTCTCCTGCTGCCAGAATTCCAGAGGTCCATGGCAGGCATAGATTTCTCCTTGCCTGTTCAACTCATCCCTTTCCCACGAGTCGTTGGAAGCCAGGAATGATTTCCAGTGTGCAGGGTTCCCAGCTTCCTCCTGTTTGGGTTCAGCGTTTCCTCTGTGTCCTCCCTCAGTCTACCCTCAATACCTTCCCTCCAAGATCTGCTGGGAGTGGGCCAGACTTCCCAATGTCCCTGACTATCAGCGGCAGATGTTCCTCCTCTAGACCACCATCTTGAATCCAGATTCACTCCACTCTCTTCTTGCTGCAATATTTCTGAGAAGTTAGATATAATTTTACCTTTACTTCTGCATAAGTAAAGTGTTTCTCTCTTTCTCTCTGGCTCACTTCAAGGATTTTGTCTTTTTTTTTTCTTTCCTGCAGTTCAGATATGACATGTTGATATAATGATAAGAGGCAGGAGGGAGAAAAATTCTAGGCAGACAGGGTGGGTGTCTGGCAAAACCCCACCTTTGAGCTGAAAAGCCTGAAACCCATGGCCCAAAGTGAGAACTTCCATCACGGTGTGCCCACTCTCTTCCAATCGATTCTTCTGAATAATGTCTTTCTACCAATCGAATGTTGCCTTTTCCAAAACTACCTACAGCCCACCCCACCCCATCCTGTGCCTATAAAGACCCCAGACTCAGCTGGCAGAAAGGAGAAGCAGCTGGAGGTCGGGAAGAAGAAACTTGACCTCAGAGAAGGTGGCTGGATGTCAGAAAGAGGCAACTTGGCTTCAGAAGACAGAGACAGAGAGGTGACTTCAGGGGAGAGTGATCTGCCCTTCCTGCCCCCTTTCCAGCTCCCCTCTCCACTAAGAGCCACTCTCAACACTTAATAAAATTCTCCATATTCACCATCCTTTAATTTGTCCATGTACCCTCATTCCTCTTGGGCACTGGACAAGAATTCGGGATGCACTCAGTGCAGGACCCAAAAAGGCTGTCGCACTGGCCCTTTGCCCTCACTGGAGGAGGGCAACCACATCACACAACAAGGCAAAGGGCCTACTGAGCTAATACACACTGCTTTTGCAGATAGCAGAGCTAAGGGATGTATGTAACATACACTCTGGGGCCTTGGGGTCACAGGCACCCCTACCTGGATGCTGCTGCAGGGCCTGCACAAAGTGCTCTCCTGTCAGTGGTAAAGTGGCCAGGTTCCTGCACTGGCTCACCTGTGTGCTCCCTCCCGTGAGGGGTGGAGCGTAGCATACCCAAGTGAGAGGAGCTTCCTCCCTCCAGCACCTAAGCAGCCAGCTAGTTCCCGAGCTCATTTGCTCCGGTTCTCACACTTGTTTGCTCCCATGCCCCTTCCCATGAGGGACACCCCTGTTGCAAGCCCCGTCAAGGGATCAAGAAAAGCATTCTTATACACCAGTAACAGACAAACAGAGAGCCAAATCATGAATGAACTTCCATTCACAATTGCTTCAAAGAGAATAAAATACCTAGGAATCCAACTTACAAGGGATGTAAAGGACCTCTTCAAGGAGAACTACAAACCACTGCTCAGTGAAATAAAAGAGGACACAAACAAATGGAAGAACATACCATGCTCATGGATAGGAAGAATCAATATCGTGAAAATGGCCATACTGCCCAAGGTAATTTATAGATTCAATGCCATCCCCATCAAGCTACCAATGAGTTTCTTCACAGAATTGGAAAAAACTGCTTTAAAGTTCATATGGAACCAAAAAAGAGCCCGCATCTCCAAGACAATCCTAAGTCAAAAGAACAAAGCTGGAGGCATCACGCTACCTGACTTCAAACTATACTACAAGGCTACAGTAACCAAAACAGCATGGTACTGGTACCAAAACAGAGATATAGACCAATGGAACAGAACAGAGTCCTCAGAAATAATACCACACATCTACAGCCATCTGATCTTTGACAAACCTGAGAAAAACAAGAAATGGGGAAAGGATTCCCTATTTAATAAATGGTGCTGGGAAAATTGGCTAGCCATAAGTAGAAAGCTGAAACTGGATCCTTTCCTTACTCCTTATACGAAAATTAATTCAAGATGGATTAGAGACTTAAATGTTAGACCTAATACCATAAAAATCCTAGAGGAAAATCTAGGTAGTACCATTCAGGACATAGGCATGGGCAAAGACTTCATGTCTAAAACACCAAAAGCAACGGCAGCAAAAGCCAAAATTGACAAATGGGATCTAATTAAACTAAAGAGCTTCTGCACAGCAAAAGAAACTACCATCAGAGTGAACAGGCAACCTACAGAATGGGAGAAAATTTTTGCAATCTACTCATCTGACAAAGGGCTAATATCCAGAACCTACAAAGAACTCCAACAAATTTACAAGAAAAAAACAAACAACCCCATCAAAAAGTGGGCAAAGGATATGAATAGACATTTCTCAAAAGAAGACATTCATACAGCCAACAAACACATGAAAAAATGCTCATCATCACTGGCCATCAGAGAAATGCAAATCAAAACCACAATGAGATACCATCTCACACCAGTTAGAATGGCGATCATTCAAAAGTCAGGAAACAACAGGTGCTGGAGAGGATGTGGAGAAATAGGAACACTTTTACACTGTTGGTGGGATTGTAAACTAGTTCAACCATTATGGAAAACAGTATGGCGATTCCTCAAGGATCTAGAACTAGATGTACCATATGACCCAGCCATCCCATTACTGGGTATATACCCAAAGGATTATAAATTATGCTGCTATAAAGACACATGCACACGTATGTTTATTGCAGCACTATTCACAATAGCAAAGACTTGGAATCAACCCAAATGTCCATCAGTGACAGATTGGATTAAGAAAATGTGGCATATATACACCATGGAATACTATGCAGCCATAAAAAAGGATGAGTTTGTGTCCTTTGTAGGGACATGGATGCAGCTGGAATCCATCATTCTTAGCAAACTATCACAAGAACAGAAAACCAAACACCGCATGTTCTCACTCATAGGTGGGAACTGAACAATGAGATCACTTGGACTCGGGAAGGGGAACATCACACACCGGGGCCTATCATGGGGAGGGGGGCGGGGGGAGGGATTGCATTGGGAGTTATACCTGATGTAAATGACGAGTTGATGGGTGCAGCACACCAACAAGGCACAAGTATACATATGTAACAAACCTGCACGTTATGCACATGTACCCTACAACTTACAGTATAATAATAATAAATAAATTTAAAAAAAAAAAAAAAAAAAAAAAAAAAAAAGAAAAATGACATTAAGTAAAAACTGAGGAAATCTAAATAAGGTATGAATTTTAATTAAAATAATGCATCAATATTGGCTCATTATTTAGAACAAATGTAGCATACTAAAATACGATGTTAATAATAAAAGAAACTGCATGTAAGGTATATGGTAACTCTCTGTACTATCTTTCCAGTTTTTCTGTAAAACTAGAAGTATTTTAAAATTAAAAGTTTGTGTAAGTGATCTTA
>NC_037675.1:49603034-49750678 GCF_003255815.1 Theropithecus gelada | reverse complement strand
GGCTGAGATGGTATACTAATAGGCATACTCTAATTAATCACAGAAAGTCACAATTTACCATTAATTGCCTATTAATATAAACAAAAGAATTATCATAAGGAAATAATCCCTATATAATCCAATCTTACACTTTGTGATGATCAAAGGAAGAAACTTTAGAGTTTCAGTTGATCTTTCCTTACTTTCTCTTATATTCATTTCTTTTCCTTGAGCTCCACTACTACCGTTCTAATCCGAACAACCATTCATCTTTTCTTTGAACTGAAGAATTAGCTCCTGGTTATTTTTTATTATGGTAAGAACACTTACATAAAGTTCACCTTCTTAACTATTTTTAAGTGCATAGTTCAGTAATGTTACATATATTTACATTGTGAAACAAATCTCCAGAGCTTTTCCATCTTGTACATCTGACAGTATATTCATTAAACAACTCATTTTTTCTCTCTCTTCCTGGTAACTACCGCTCTACTTTATGTTTTTATGAATTTGACTACTTTAGTACCTTGTCTAAGGTGAATCATACAGTATTTGTCTTTTTTCTGACTGGCTGATTTCACTTAGCATAATGTGCTCCATGGCTCATCCCTGTTATAGCATGTGAAACATTTCTTTTCTTTTTAAGGCTGAATAATCTGTTACATGAATGTTTCACATTTTATTTATCCAAGCATCTGTAGATGAATATTTGAGTTGCTTGTACTTCTTGACTATTGTGAAAAGGGCTGCTATTTAATGTGTGAACACAAATATGTTCTTGAGACCCGCTTCCATTCTTTTGGATATATGCTCAGAAGTAGAATTGTCAGATACTCTGGTAGTTGTATTTTTAATTTTTTGAGGACCCTCCATACTATTTTTCATAGCCATTACACTATTTCACAACCACAACTAAAGTGCACAAGGGTTCCCATTTCTCTACATGCTTTCCAGTATTTGTTACATTTTGTTTTTGTTTTTTGATGAAATGTACCATAACCAGTGTCAGTAAATATGCCATTGTGGTTTTGATTTGTATTTCTTGGTGACTGGTGACTGAGCATCTTGTCACATGCTCATTGGTTATTTGCATATCGTCTTTGCAGAAATGTCTATTCAATTCCATTGCTCATTTTTTAATGAGGTAACTTGACTTTGTCATTGTTGTTGTTTAGTTGTAGGAGTTCTTAATATGCTCTAGATATTAGCCCCTTATCACATACCTGGTTTACAAGTATTTTTCCATTCTGTAGGTTGCCTTCTCTCTGCTGATTGTGTCCTTTTATCTAACTCATTTTTTAGTAGCTTCTTTTGTACCCCTAGTTCGTTCTCCATACTCTTTATTGAAAAATAATTATGAAGCCTAAATGTGATCCTGTAATTTCACAACATAATATTCATTTGTGCCTTCCTAAGGCTCTCAGGATAATATTCAAAATACTTAAAATTGTGCTAGATAATCTGGTATGTACCTACCGCACCAATATCTTTACAGGTCCGCTCCACCTCTCTCTTCACACCATACTTGCTTTCACATGCTTCCTTTCATGAACCAGATTCCTCTCTCTCTTAGGTCCCTTGCCTGCTTCATTCATTCTGTATTGCTTTTCTCCTTTTTCTTTGAGAAGTAAACTTCTATTGTTTTTGAGCCTCAGATTAAATATTATTTAATCAGGGAAGTCTTTCTTGACTCACTAGCGTGGGACAAGTTTCTTGTTACGTAATATGAATGCTCTCTAAACTCATTTGCAGTATTTATCAATATTATAATGGAATAATCAATTCTTTAAATTATGCAAATATTTATTTTATGTCACTCACCTCAACTAGAATGTAAGATACGTAAAGAAACGGTCATTCCTATTCACCATCGTGTCTCTAAGTCTAGCAAAGTTCTTTGCCCATTTAAGTGATCAATAAATGCTTTTGAAATGAATAAAATAACAAGTGAAGGAATAAATTAGTATCTGATCTCTATAGGTATCTCAATTATAGCACCAGTCAATGAGGTCAGTTTAAGAAATATGGCGCTTGGTCCTGGAATGAGGAGGTTCTATTCTAGTTGATACCCACAAATAAAATGATAAGCCAAAAATTAGTAAGTCTGAGGATACAGCCAGCTAAATGCAAGCTGAGAGTCACGATAAAGTATGTTAGAAGTAAGGTACCATGTAAAACTCAAAATTGACTTAGGAGCAAGGCTAGCATTAATAAAAACTAACAGAATCTTAGGAAATCCCTACGAACAAAATTGAAGGGAGGTTTGCTTGAGTTTTACTGGCCTTGAGACACAGCCAGGATAGGTGGATGGCACAGAATGAAAGGTGTATATTCAGGGGGAATAAATGTTAACACTGTCAAATTCATGGTCAAAAGTAAGGACATAACTATTCATACTTTTTCATATTTTATATACCTGCTTTAAGTTATCACATCTTTATATAACTTTCTTTATTATGTTTTTTTCTATAATATCCACATTATTTGTATTACTTTACAACAGGTATTACTCATGCATTTAGGAATGTATTACAAGTAAGGTATGCAGAGTGAAACAATTTAGAATACTTTACTGGGCTAAAAGAATCTCACTAATTTTAATTCGTGGTCTAGTGTTCCAACTAGGAATGTATGCAATCATCTGTCAGAAACTATCTCTCCCTATGACCAGGAAACAAGGCTATTTGCTCTCTTCATACACACTGGAATCTAATCATAGAACATTATTTACCGCTCTGATCTTAGCAACAATCTTCAGATACATATTTGGTAGTCATTTACATCAGGAAAATGCCATTAACTTCAAATGGCAGTTTTACTTTGTGGTTGTGACTATTCTTTTTTATTTATTTTTATTACTTGAATGTAGGACATACTTTTCATAAATAACCTGAAAGAACAAATTTAATACTCTTTTCTAGGTGGTATTTAACACATTGTTTTACATGAAAAGATTTTTGTTCTGACTATTTCATAAAGATGTCTTTTCCTTCCGAAATGCCAGCATCTGACAGTTGTGAACTCTTTACTTTGTCAAATAATCTCTAACTCTGGGAAAATACCAAGAGTATTCGAGTGATTGACCTTTAAACAAGTCTTCCCTTCTATTGGAATTTTAAAATCTCTGTGGCTGAATTTGCCAAAGGATTATTTTTCTACTATATATTATCATAAATATAATACTTTATGATTATCAAGTAATATTACATTCTGTCTCTATGAAAATATCAGACTACATTGTAATACCTTGAATGTCCTGACAGTTTCATTATCACCTAGTCATCATGCAGGTATCATGGGGTTTCTTCCTTACCCACAGTGCTTTGGTGGGAATGGAAAATTTTTCTGTGGGAAAGGTAACTCTTTCAATATTAGTTGTATGCAAAAACAAATTCACCATATTCTATGCCTTACATTTCTTTTGTAATATCCATAATGCCTATTAAGTATGTATCCTTTTAGGCAAATCAATTTTCTTCTCTGCATCCCAGATTCCGTGTTAGTAGAATGAAGAGTTTTGAATAAAAACCTATTAAGCTTCCTTCCACTACTGTCACTCTGTGTTATACATCGCAGTGGGGGTGTTATTGCACCCAAGAGTGTGAAAATTCTTTCCTTAGGAGGTGGCATCTTAGACATTACAGTAGTTTGTGGCCCTCCAAAGGGCCGTCATGCATAAACAAATATACAATAAATCTGTAGTATTAAAATTCTATGGAAGGAAGGAAGCAATTAGAAAAGGTATGTCCAGAAGACTCCTTAAAAAGTTATAATTTTTTAAAAAGTTGAGAAATACTGCTCTATGTGTTCATGAGCCTCATGTTGTGGGCCCTGGCAAAATCATTTTTACAACCCTTTTTCCGCTGATGTCATATAATCATTATGTGGGTCACATATATAGGCAGGGTGATTAGTTTCCATGCAGTGTTTGCTTTTATGTAGACATTGCTTCTGTCTTTCAGGTCACATTATGTGATTTATAAGGTATGATTTAAAGATAGAACAAAAAATTGAGCATCATTTGAGTACTACCTCAATAACTATTGAAGGTCAATTTCTTCCACTTTTAAATATTTGACCCAAATTATATAAATAAAGTGAATGCTGTTTCTTGTCATCTTTGAATCCAGTGTTTTGAAAAAATTAAGCAGATGTGTTCTGTTTAAATTATTTTATCACAGAACATTGTCTAAATGACCCTTTCCTGTTTACTAGACAAGGTAAAGAAAATAAAAATGGAAAGAAAAGTACATATAGCAAGTGACTCAGAATATTAACAGACTTGTCATCAAAATGTAGCCAGTTTTTACAAAGACTTAAAGAGATTCTACTCTTGAAGATTTTATACTTCAAACCATAGAAGCAGGTTAAATACTCAAGTAACAAAGTTGTTATCCCAAGAGTCTAGAATAGAGTGGACAAGCCATTACAGTCTGCAAACTATAACAACTTTCAGATTCCCATGCCAACTATTACTTTTCCAACTCTGCTGGAAGCCCTACTTATAGCACTCACAGGGCCTTGCAGTTTACTCACCAAATGGCGATTTCCAACATGAACCAATTTATCAGTGTTTAATATAGGTAACCTGTTTTAAACCACAGACTAATAAAATGTTTAAGGTACAGTTAATTAAATAATTAATTTGATTTCCCATTACACTGTGATTGTGATTATATTATGCACACATGCACACTCATTATAGGTATAAAAACCACAATACAAATACATAATGAGTGTACTAGAATAATAGCTCAAAGATGTATATGTCCTAATTTTCTGAACTTGTGAATATGTTATATTACATGGCAAAGGGAAATAAAGATTTCAGATGAAATTGAGGTTGCTAATTAACTGACCTTAAAATAGATTATCCTGGATTAGCCAGGGGGCCCACAGTAAACATGAGTATCCATATATGAGAAAGAGGAAGACAGAAAATTCAGAAATTAAGAGATAGCATCATGAGAAAGAGTCGCTTGGCCATTGCTGACTTTGAAGATAAAAAGGCACCACAAGTTAAGGGCTGAGGGAACCCATTAGGAACTAGAAAAGGTAAGAAAACCGATTCTACCCTAGAGTCTGCTTTGTTATTTTACTCCCACAGTACAATAAAGAAATCCCTGAGACTGTGTAATTTATAAAGTAAACAGAGGTTTAATTGGCTCATGGCACTGCAGCCTGTACAGGAAGCATGATGCTGGCATCTGCTAGGTTTCTCGAAGTCCTCAGGAAACTTATAATCATGGCAGAAGGCAAAGGGGGAAGAGGCATGTCACATGGCCAAAACAGGGACGAGAGAGTGAGGGCAGTGGTGCTACATACTTTGAAATGATGAGATCCCAAGAGAACTCACTACCATGAGGATGGTACCAAGAGGGATGGTGCCAAATCATTCATGAGGGATCCATCCCCATGATCTAATCACCTCCCACCAGGTCCTACCTCCAGTACTGGGTGTATTTTTCTGTTCTTACGCTGCTACTAAAGACATAGCCAAGACTGGGAAATTTATAAAGATAAGAGGTTTAATTGACTTATAGTTCAACATGGGTGGAGAGGCCTCACAATCATGGCAGAAGGCAAAGGAGGAGCAAAGTCATGCCTAGCATGGTGACAGGCAAAAGAGAGCATGTGCAGGGGAGCTCTCCTTTATAAAACCGTCAGGCCTCTGGAGGCTTATTCCGTATCACAAGAACAGTATGACAAAGTCTTGCCCCCATGATTCGATTACCTCCCACTAGTTCCCTCGCACAACACATGGGCGTTATGAGAACTACAATTCAAGATGAGATTTGGGTGGGGACACAGCCAAACCATATCACTGGGGATTACATTTCAATATGAGATTTGGTTGGGGACACACTTCCAAACTATATCACCTGCTTAAAGGAAGGTGTCCCTACCAATACCTTGATTTTAGCCCAGAGAGACAATTTCAAATTTCTGAGTTGCAGAAATAAGATAATAGCTTTGTTTTGTGTTAAGCCACTAAGTTTGTGGTAATTTCTCAAGCATCAATAGGAAACTAATACAATGAAATAAATATTAATT
The DNA here is from genome assembly GCF_003255815.1 of Theropithecus gelada. NCBI lineage: Eukaryota > Metazoa > Chordata > Mammalia > Primates > Cercopithecidae > Theropithecus > Theropithecus gelada. The sequence goes on along the minus strand of NC_037675.1, from coordinate 49,744,645 downwards.
GACTATCAGTGTACTCCTAAGGACATGAATTGTAAAAGTATCAGAACTCATGCTTATGTATTTAAAAACATTACTTTTATAGAGAGATAGTACAGTAAAGTCATTCAAATGGTTTCCAGAAGTAGCCTGCATGGTTTTAAGCCCCAGCTCCACCACAGTCTAGAAAGGTAATCCTAGCAAGTTGCTTAGTATCTGTGGCTCCATTTTCCCATCTTAATAATGGAAGAAGTAATAATTGTACCTCAAAAATTAGAGTAAATAAATACAGATAATACTATAATCAACAGTACATGGCACCGAGTAAATCTAATGCATATCTTTCCTATTATTTTTTACATATTTTTGTTTGCTGTTTGTGCAATTATTATTTCAAGAGATAGCATTATAGCATCTATCTCAGTTTTTGTATGATATCTCATAAAGCCAGCATATTTCTTTTGTCTTCAGTATTACACCTCAAAGAGCTGGAATAAAGTGTTTTTCACCCTTGATTATTTAAATGGATTGATAGAAGAAGATTTATTAAGAGGTATCTTGTAATTATCTTTCCATAGGTGAAGTATGAACTACCTTAGGCATCCCTCTTCTATGGCTGGGCATATACGTGCTTTGACTCATTAACAGTATCTTCAACATGAATTTTGTACGTCAGAAATAAATATAAGAAACTTGATAATTTTTAAACCACTTATGGGTATTTCAATGGTAAATTAGCTCAAGATGGCTTATGAGAGCCACTCAGCTCCTTCCTCCTTCACAAGATGGAGCAAAACAGCAAGCAGATAACCACACACAGAAGAGCACAGCTAAGAAGACTAATGGAATCCAGCAGGAAAACCACAGGCATACATACATACATATAGGAAAACCCTCTGAGGCATAGAAACTTAAGATGACAGTATTCAGAGGGAAGTGAAGCAGCTAGCCAGATCAGTTTGAAACTAAGAGGGATTTCTCATTATGGGTAAAAGTTAAGTGAGAGAGCCTTAGCAGTCCACATTTCCACCATAGATGCCTGCATTTCTAACTACAGGAAAGCCCCTTGGCCTTCACAGGCGCAGAATCTGTTATAGGGAGTTGCCTGGAATTTATGCAGCTGCATTTTTCCAGGAAGGGAATCTTCCCCAGGCCCCACCCCTGGGCTGCAAGCCACTGCATCAATCCACCATTTTGAAAATGAAGGCAGGACTGAACCACAACTGGCCCTGGGGTCCAATAGCTGCTGCATCTCCACATGCCTAGGCCTCCACCAGTATACCCTGACATCTGCACAAAGAGCTGCAGCATCATGATGGTGACTAGACCTAGTGGTGTGGATGTCACTGGCACCCATGCTCATGCAGCTCTCTACACCCCAGGAATAGGTGGTCCAGCACATCAAGGATGTTGCTCCAAGAACATAGGGAGTTGGTGTTAGCTCCCCAGAGACTGAGAACAGGCTGCCTGAGGCCACTGCCCACCTCAGGCAGTGAGACGCTATGACCCATGTGTCCCACCAGGAGCCAAGGACCAGGCCACCCATCCTGCTGTGGACACCGCTGGCACCTGTGCATCCTGACTGAGGCCCAAAGACTAGCCCACCTGGGCCATACCACTGCCTCTGCCAGTGCATGTATATGCCATCCAGGAGCCTGAGGACTTGCCCATCTTGCACCCCCATCCCCAGCAAAACCTCACCAGAGGGTCTACAAACACAGCCTGTGCCACTGAGGAATTTGTACACCCTGCTGATGTTGAGTATAGCCAAAGTTATCATACAGAGACTATACTATAGTGCTGCTGTGTATTAGCCTGTTCTTGCATTGCTATAAATAAATGCCCAAGGCTGGGTAATTTGTAAAGAAAAGTGATTTATTGTGGCTCACAATTCTGTAGCCTATACAGGTATTGTGGTGCCAGTGTCTGGCATCTGCTTCTGGTGAGGTCCCCAGGAAGTTTACAATCATGAAGGAAAGCAACAGGGAGCCAGGATGTCACATGGCAAGAGTGGGAGCAAGAGAGAGAAGGGGGAGGTGCTACACACTTTAAAACAATAATATTTCTTGTGAAATCAGAGCAAAAACTCACTCATTACCAAGGAAATGGCACCAAGACATTAATGAGGGAACCACCCCCATGATTCAATACCTCCCACCAGGCCTCGCCTCCAACATTGAGGTACACATTTGAGCATGAGATTTGGAGAGAACACATATCCAAACTGTATCATGTACCCATTTAGAGCTGAAGCAAAAGCACCCTATCTAACTGACATTATAGATGCATCTACAGGAAAAACATATTTCACATGGAAGCTACTTGATAAAATTGGAAGAAGTGAAAGTTACAGCTGATGTGTACATATCAACATAAGGACAAAATAAATATGAAAAAGAAAGGGAGCATGACACCTCCAAAGGAACACAATAACCCTCCAGTAACAGATGCCAAAGAAAAGGAAATCTATGAAATGCCTGAAATTCAAAATAATGATCCTAAGGAAACTCAGTGAGATACAAGAGAATACAATGAAAGAAATCAGAGCAAGGAAACAATGATCTGAATGAAAATTTCACAGAGATAGATATCCCTAAAATAATCTTGAAACTGTAGAATTCATTGAATAAAATACAATACACATAATCAAGAGCTTCAACAATAAATTAGATCAATCAGAAGAAAGAATTTCTGAACTTAAAGACAAGTCTTCTGAAATAAAAAAAGATGAAAGAATGAAGAAAGCCTACCTGATATAGGTGACACCATCAAGCCAGCACCTAATTGGATTTCCAGAAGGAGAAGAGAAGGAAAAACGTATAGAAAACCTATTTAATAAAGTAACTAAAAACTTCCCAACTCTTAGAAGAGATATAGATATTCAATATAAGAAGTTCAAAGATTCCTCAGTAGATTTTTCTCAAAAAGTTTCTCTCTGAGGCACATTTTTGTCAAATGGTAACAATCTAAGAGAACGAATTCTAAAAAGTTCAAGAGAAAAGCAACATGTCACATATAAGAGAATCTCCATAGACTAATGGCAGATTTCTCTTCAATGAAAATTATAAAATGCTGATAAAAGGAAATTAAAGAAGACACCAAAAAATCAAATGATAGTCCACATTTATTGTTTGGAAGAATCAATATTGTTAATATATCTATGCTACCTAAAGCAATCTACAGATTCAATGCAATCTTTATAAAATACCAATTACATTTTTCACAGAAATAGAAAACACAATCCTAAAATTGGTATAGAACCACAAAAGATCCCAATCTTCAGTGAGAAGAACAAAGTTGAAACAACTACCTGGCTTCAAAATGTACTACAAAGTTATACCAACCAAAAAAGCATGGTACTGGCATAAACACAGATACATAGACCAATGGAACAAAATAGATTATGTGGTTTGGCTGTGTCCCACCAAAATCTCAGCTTGAATTGTAGCTCTTATATTTCGCACATGTTGTGGGAGGGACCCTGTGGGAGGTAATTGAATCATGGGAGTGGTTACCCTATTGCTGTTCTCATGATAGTGAGTGAGTCCTCATAAACTTTCATGTTTTATTTTTAGTTTTAGTTTTTGAGACTAATTTTCACTCTTGTTGCCCAGGCTGGAGTGCAATGGTATGATGTCAGCTCACTGCAACATCCACATCCCGGGTTCAAGCGATTCTTCTGCCTCAGCCTCCTGAGTAGCTGAGATTAGAGGTGCCCACCACCACGACCAGCTAATTTTTGTATTTTTAGTAGAGACAGGGTTTCACCACGTTGGCCAGGGTGGTCTCGAATCCTGAGCTCAGGTGATCCACCCTTCTTGGCCTCCCAAAGTACTGGGATTACAAGCATGAGCCTCCTTGCCTGGCCAATCTGATGATTTTATAAGGGGCTTTTCCCCCTTTCTCGGCACTTCTCTCTCCTGGTGTCATGTGAGGAAGAATGTGTCTCCTTCCCCTTACTCCATGATTGTAAGTTTCCTGAGGCCTCTCTTTAATTAACTGTGAGTTAATTAAACTTCTTTTCTTTATAAATTACTTAGTCTTAGGCAGTTCTTTGTCACAGCATGAGAACAGAGTAATACAGTAAACTGGTACTGGGAGTGGGTCTCTGCTGTAAAGATACCCAAAAATGTGGAAACGACTTTGCAACTGCAAAACAAGCAGAGGGTGAAACTGTTTGGAGGGCTCAGAAAAAGATAGGAAAATGTGAAAATGTTTGGAACTTTCTAGAGACTCAGAGGTCTCAGAAAACAGGAAGATGTGGGAAAGTTTGGAACTTCTTAGAGACTTGTTGAATTGTTTTGACCAAAATGCTGATAGTGATATGGGCAACGAGGTCCAGGCCGAAGTGGTATCAGATGGAGATGAGGAACTTGTTCGAAAATGGAGTAAGGTCACACTTGCTATACAAAGAAACTGGCGGCATTTCACCTCTTCCCTAGAGATCTGTGGAACTTTGAACTTGAGAGAGATGATTTAGGGTATCTGGCAGAAGAAATTCCTGAGCAGCAAAACATACAAGAGGAAGCAGAGCATAAAAACTTGGAACACTTGCAGCCTGGGCATGCAATAGAAAAGAAAAACCCATTTCCTGGGGAGACATTCAAGCGGGCTGCATAAACTTGCATAAGTAACAAGGACACTTATCACTAAGACAATGGGGAAAATCACTAAGACAATGGGGAAAATGTCTTATCACTAAGACAATGGGGAAAATGTCTCCAGGGCATGACAGAGAACCTTGTGTCAGCTTCTCCCATCACAGGCCTGATGGCCTAGGAGGGAAATACGGTTTTGTGAGCCAGGCCCAGGGCCCCCCTTCTCTATGGAGTCTTGGGATATGGTACCCTGCATCCCAGCTACTTCAACTCCAGCCACAGCTAAGAGGAACCAACATATAGCTCAGGCCATTGCTTCAGAGAGTACAAGCCCCAAGCTTGGTGGCTTACACATGATGTTGGGCCTCTGGGTGCACAGAAGTCAAGAATTGAGGTTTCAGAACCTCCACCTAGATTTCAGAGGATGTACAGGAACACCTGATTGTCCAGGCAGAAGTTTGCTGCAGGGGAAGAGACCTCATGGAGAACCTCTTGCTTGGGCAGTGTGGAAAGGAAATGTGGGGTCAGAGTCCTCACACCTGAGTCCCCACTGGGGCACTCCCTGCTGGAGCTGTGAGAGGAGGGACACCATCCTGCAGACTCCCAAACAGTAGATCCACCGACAGCTTGCACTGTGTGCTTGGCAAAGCTTCAGACACTCAACACTGGCCCATGAAAGCAGCCAGGAGTGGGGCTGTACCCTGCAAAGCCACACGGGAAGAACTGCCCAAGGCCATGAGAACCCACCTCTTGCATCAGCATGTCCTGGATGTGAGACATGGAGTCAAAGGAGATCATTTTGGAACTTTAAGGTTTATGAATGCCCTATTGGATTTCAGACTTGCATGAGGCCCATTTGGAAGGAGTGTTTTTACCCAGTGCCTGTACCCACATTGTTTCTAGGAAGTAACTAACTTTCTTTTGATTTTACAGGCTTATAGGTGGAAGGGACTTGCCTTGTCTCAGATGAGACTTTGGAATTAGACTTTTGAGTTAATACTGGAATGAGTTAATACATTGAGGGGCTGTTGGGAAGGCATGATTGTGTTTTGAAATGTGAGGACATGAGATTTGAGAGGGGCCAGAGACAAAATAACATGGTTTGGCTGTGTTCCCATCAAAATCTCATCTTAAATTATAGTTTCTATAAACCCCACGTGTTGTGGGAGGGATCTGGTGGGAGGTAATTGAATTATGGGGGCAGTTACGCTTATGCTGTTCTTATGCTAGTGAGTTCTCACAGGATATGATGGTTCTATAACAATATGTCCCCCTTTGTTCAGCACTTCCCCTTCCTGCCACCATGTGATGAAGGACGTGTTTGAGTCCCCTTACACTATGATTATGTGTTTCCTCAGGCCTCCCCAGCCATGCAGAACTGTGAGTTAATTAAACCTCTTTCTTTTATAAATTGCCCAGTCTCATGCAGTTCTTTATAGTAGTGTAAGAATGAATGAATACAATAGAGAACCCAGAAATAAATCCACATATTTACAGCCTACTCATTTTGACAAAGGTTTCAAGAATATATATTTGGGAAAAGACAGTCTCTGCAGTAAATGGTGCTGGAAAAACCAGATATCACATGTATAAGAAGGAAACTGGATCCATATATCACCATATTGAAAAAAGCAAATGAAAATAAAAAGACTTGCATGTAAGACCTGAAACTCTGTAGCTATTAGAAGAAAACATTATTAGGGAAATGCTTCAGGACATTGGTCTGGACAAAGATATTTTGGGTGACCTCAAAAGCACAGGCAACCAAAATAAAAGTTGACAAATAGAATCACGTTAAGCTAAAAAGCTACTGCACAGCAAAGGAAACAATCAACAAAGTGAAAAGGCAACTCATAAAATGGGAGAAAATATTTGCAAACTACTCATCTGGCAAGGGAATAATAACCAGAATATGTAAAAAGCTCAAACAACTCAATAGTTTTTAAAACAACTGATTTAAAAACTGGACAAAAGATCTGATTAGACATTTCTTAAAACAAGATACACAAATGGCCAATCTGTATGTGGAAAAAAATGCTAAATCTCATCCATCATTAAAGCAATGCAAATTAAAACATGACCATGTGAGATATAATCTCACTGTAGTTAAGATGGCTTTTATCCAAAAGACAAGCAATAACATATGTTGAAGGGGATATGGGAAAAGGAGAACTGTCCTATGTTGCATGTAAATTGGTACAACCACTATGGAGAATAGTAGGGATGTTACTTAAAAAACTAAAAGTAGAACTATCATATGATCCAGCAATCCAACTGTTGGGTATATATCTACAGAAAGAAAATCAGTATATTGAAAACGTGTCTATACTCCCATGTTTACTGCAGCACTATTTATACCACAATGTAGTTTTAAACCTAAGTGTCCATCAATGAATTCATTGATAAAGAAAAATTAGTAAATATATAGACAATATTATTCAGCTATAAAAAGAATGAAATCCTATCATTTTCAGCAACATGGAAGAGCCTAGGGAACATTACGTGAAATGAAATAAGCCAGACACAGAAAGAAAAATGTCACATGTACTGTTTCATATGTAGGAGCTAAAAAAGTTGACCTCAAGAAGGTAGAGTAGAAAGGTGGTTACCAGAGGCTGGGAAAGGTAGGGGGAGGGGAGATGAAGAGAGTTTAGTTAATGGGTAAAAGATACATATACAGTTAGAAGAAATACATTCTAGTGTTTGACAACACAGTATGGTGTCTATAGTTATCAATAATTTATTGTATATTTCAAGAGAGCTGAAAGAGAAGAATTGGAATGTTCTCACCACACAGCAATAATGCTTTAATTGGTGGATATCCCAGTTGCTCTGGCTTGATCATAACACATTGTATTTATATATCAAAATATCACATCTATCCTATAAATATATACAATTATGATGTATCAATTTAAAAATTAAGAATAGTGGCCGGGCACGGTGGCTCAAGCCTGTAATCCCAGCACTTTGGGAGGCCGAGACGGGCGGATCACGAGGTCAGGAGATCGAGACCATCCTGGCTAACACGGTGAAACCCCGTCTCTACTAAAAAAAATACAAAAAACTAGCCGGGCGATGTGGCGGGCGCCTGTAGTCCCAGCTACTGGGGAGGCTGAGGCAGGAGAATGGCGTGAACCCGGGAGGCGGAGCTTGCAGTGAGCTGAGATCCGGCCACTGCACTCCAGCCTGGGCGACAGAGCGAGACTCCGTCTCAAAAAAAAAAAAAAAAAAAATTAAGAATAGTGATAAATCAGTTCATCTTGAAGGCATTTTCTTTCCTTTCAAACATATACTGAGTTTTTCTATTTCTACATGTATGTGTGTGTGTGTATATATATATATACAGGTATATATATGTGTATATACATATATAGGTATATGCATCAGTCACTTCAGATTTACCAATTATTGTTATCAACTGTTTTTGAATTATATTTTTTGTTACATAAGGCTACTATGACAATGAGCCTGCATATTTTGGTGTGTATTTATTTGTGTAAAGAGAACAATTTACATGTACCAAAAAGATAAAATTTATCTTTTATTTGTTTTCTCCTTATGAGAAAGCGTTGATGTTAGCAAATTTTAAAGAGTGAAACATTGGTTCCCTTTAATATATTTATACCACCACAAATTCACTTATATCAGACAAACTCAAGGAAAGAGAACATATTGTACACTGCTCAAAGCCACACAAAATCTTTGAGATGTAAAAAGCTAGCTAATGATAGTTTTTATTTTAAAAATGAAATTACTTTTAAAGAGAGGAAAAAAATAAGAGAAACTAAAACACTGCAAAATCTCAGAGTTTTTTCCCTCTATTTCTAAAATGAAAATGAAACTAGATAAAACATTCCAAACTTCATCAAGTTTCTTGAAGGCTGTTTATTTTTTTTTCTTTTTTTCTTTTTTTTTTTTTTTTTTTTTTTTTTTTTGAGACGGAGTCTCGCGCTGTGTCACCCAGGCTGGAGTGCAGTGGCGCAATCTCGGCTCACTGCAAGCTCTGCCTCCCAGGTTCACGCCATTCTCCTGCCTCAGCCTCCGAGTAGCTGGGACTACAGGCGCCCGCCACCACGCCCGGCTAGGTTTTTTTTTTGTATTTTTAGTAGAGACGGGGTTTCACCATGTTAGCCAGGATGGTCTCGATCTCCTGACCTCGTGATCCACCCGCCTCGGCCTCCCAAAGTGCTGGGATTACAGGCTTGAGAAGGCTGTTTATATTGTGCATGATGGGGGGATGTTTTGTTGTCACAACCATGTCAAACAATGAAAGGTTATACGTTGATAGACTCAGCAATTTGAGGAGCTGTAAAGAGTTTGAAAGTCATCAGATCCACATAGAGATAAAATTCAACCAAATATTGAATAATCCATTAAAATTTATACCACTATTCTTTTGTCAGTATATTAGAAACCTTAGATATTTGTGCTATGACATACACCCTTTTAGTTTAAGTCTAAGTATGGTTAAAAATGAAAAATACTAGATTATTGCTTTGCTTTGTTTGTTTTTCATGATGAAATCTCATGGGCTTCACATCTAATTGAAAGATTGGCTTTCTTTTGATTGGGTAACAAGGATACTGTTGTCTTTGGGTCCTCAAGTTACTGTTTCTAACATCTGATCTTTCCCACCAGTGCCAGAAAGTTTGCTTTGAGTACCTAAAGATTATATTGAGTATAATGAAATTTCCTCAATTTATTTCAAAGGCAAACCATCTGCTTGTATACTCACTAGATATCACCATCTTCAAACGAATATGATAAATCAATCTTGTCCTTATTGAATGGATTTAGTATTCAGCATCCAGGCCTATTAAAAAATATGATCTAATGAGGGTAAGAACTAGAAATACCATTCTTTTATATAGACTGTCAAATCTAATGAAACCAAAACTAAGATGCTCATTTATAGAGGGAGTAAAAACTAGTTATTTATTAACAGAAACTGAGCTGTTACTGCTGAACTTCCCTGTGCCTGAATTTTCTTGGAGGTTAATTTTAAAGGCAAAAGAAGATTAAACACTCCTCAAACATAGTGAAGTTGGAGAGATGAGGGAATCATAGGTTGAATATAACTTTGAAAATATGGCAGTATTATCTCAGAAAATAGAATATGACAGTGTTGTTTCACAAGAAAAAAATATGAGTATTTCTATTCAAGCAATCTCAATAAGGGATCAGAAAATTGAGATGGGGACAGACAAAAGTGGAAACTGCAAAAACCGTGTTGAAACCTCTTCTGTGTCCTGCAGCCTGGAAGCTAGAGATGTCTGTTTACTAAGTAAAATGATAATTCAGCTTTAATGTCAATATATAATATAGATTTTTAAAAAGAGATTCACAATTGTAATTTAAAAAACACAGAAGAGTTCAAAAAAGCAAATAGTCTTCATCAGTGTCCTTCCTTTTGTTCCTTGGCTGTCCAGTTTGAAAGCATAACATTAAAAACCTAATGTATGTGGCTGCACATGTGCATGTTGTGTATATTTATAGTATAATCGTATAAACGGATTTCTTTTTTACTGAAGTGAGTTTTGATAATTGTCAGGGAAGTCACAATGTTCTCTTTTATTTAATATGATCCTAAATATAAAATTTGCATTCATTTTACAAATATTACCAAGTCTTTCAAGTGCTAACATGCATCCTTGAAGGTTAATTATGCTTTTATGGGAAAATGGTAGGGATTGATAAAAAATAAGTCCTTTGGACACCATAGAAAATAAACAGTAAAATAAAGAATTATTTTAAAATATTTTAATAGCTGTGATAACAAAATATCTTTAAACTACTTGCCTGCCTTTAAGTGATATTTATTTTAAAGTTCGATTATTAAAGTTTTAGTGAAGCAATGTCAGGCAGTCACAGAAGAGGTGTAGTAGGAGGAGGAGGAGAAGAATCATTTAATTTATGATAAATTTGTAAATACCCAATAAAGGTTTTGCCTTTTGGAATTCCCCTAAGTGTACTCATGTCAAAATTGGGTAACATCATAAATCCAGGAGTGATTTACTAATCATAGACTGTGAGTTACCATTAAAATGCGAGGATTTTTTTTAGGGATTGAAACAATTGTGGCAATCTCAGTTTACAAGTGCATTCAACTTTGCCTGTGTGGAGCTTATAGTCTAAGAGAGTATAGTGTGTACATAGATACTAAATAAATAGATAACTCCTGGGGGGGAGATCTGTATGTATTATAGCTTTTGGCTTACTTGGATTCTTAATCTTATTGAAAAGAAAAAAAGACAAGCTACAGACAAAAACAGTATCAAAGAAAAAAAATGTATTTACCAATAGTAAACAGTCTCTATAGCAATTATTTAAGCCAAGAAGAGAAAATACCTTTCCAGACTGTGTCCCTGGTCTCACTTCATTTTTTTCCATTGCCTATTCCAAATAACACCATGTACATCCAGCGTAAAGCCATTTGTTCCTTGCCTTTGAAAATTGGAGGCCTTATTTGTCCTTGATCTCTACTTCAGAGAAAAAGCAATGCACTTACTTTGGCAGGTTTTATGAATCCACAGTGTTCCTTGCACAGAAACTGAAAAGAAAAAAATATATTTTTACTCTAACACTGGGGAAAATGTAGCTGATAATGTGAAAAGTTGTAATTCACTTTACCACTTTTGCTTGTTAGTTGATTTAAAACATCCTCATTTTAAGAAATGTGTATTGTTACATGATGGTATTGCAGTGGTGTGGCTATTTAAATTTGTTCTGGGTCATGGCACAATCCAACATGCTTCCCATTTTGACGTTGTAGCAGAAATTGGAATAACTGATGTGAAGTATCACTTTTAATTGAAGGCACCTCAGTGCAGAGCAGAGGGGGCTTCCTGAGCACTCATGTAGATGAAATCTTCCTAAAATCCCTGCTGAAAAGATGCATTCAAGTTAAAAAAAAAAAAAAAAAAGGAATCAGAAATGTGGAATTGTAAACTAGATATTTATCACAATGCTTTTCTTCTTTCTCTGGTTTTTGCCTTCTCAAGCTGGAATCTGAAGTTCAGTTTAATACCTCCTTTGAAACTTTTTTGAGTGTTTACCAGTTCTTTTCCTTTCCAGTTTCTGTTATTAATTCTTATCGCTGAGGAGAATCAAGAAGATCTCTTTTTTTTACCCTTTTCCTGAGTGTTGAGTAGAACTGGAAGAAAGAATCCTAATTTATTTCAGCTAACTCACAATAGAGTAGCTATAGGAATTCAAGAACTCTAAGAGTAAAATCCCCTCTATTGACATTGTGTATGTTATGTCTAGGGTTAGATTATTCTGGCTCACTGTGGTAATTCACAATTTCTATTCCTGCTGGTAGTAAGTCTTAATAGAAATTCTGTGTAATTTGTCCCATCCACAGGTTCACCTGTCTGAATGTAGATATCAAGAAGTGGCAGAGTATCAGAGGAGAAAGATACCAAGAAATAGAATATTCAGGGTAGTAATGGATTGCCAATAAATATTATTCCCAACTCTCATACACCAGGACATCCTAAAGGAGAAATGGCATATTTTTGATATTAACTTAATGTAATGTATTTAGTGCTAAGTTTGTGTCAGACACTATTCTAGGTACCAGATATACAGTGTTTTCATGGAACTTATATTCTAGTGGTTGGAGACATTCAATTTAAAAATTAATACACAAATGAAAATGGTGATAACTTTTGTGCAAAAGATGAAATTCAGAAGAAGGTAGGGATAATTGGAGAGGGGATGATTATTAGTTATTGGGCAGGAAAGGCATCACTGAGAAGGTGATATTTGACCTCTAAAGTCAATAAGTAACCAAGATTTGTGGAGTTTGGGGAAGAGGTGCACTCAAACAGACAAAACCACAAGGACATCTTTGCTTGGCACAAATCTCAAATTTTCCTGGCATTTTTGCTCAGCCTATGTCAGCAATAACAAGTTATAAAAGCTCGACAAAGTTGTTCACAGAGGTGTATTAGTCTGTTCTCACACTGCTAATAAAGACATACCTGATACTGGGTAATTTATAAAGAGGTTTAATTGACTCACAATTCAGCATGGCTGGGGAGGCCTTACAATCATGGTGGAAGGCAGATTAGGAGCAAATCATGTCTTACATGGCAGCAGGCAAGAGGTTATGTGCAGGGGAACTCCCCTTTATAAAGCCATCAGATCTCATGATACTTATTCACTATCATGAGAACAGCACAGGAAAAACCCAACCTCATGAGTCAATCACCTCCCATGACGTATGGAGATTATTATAATTCAGGGTGAAATTTGGTTGGGGATACAGAGCCAAATCATATTAAAGATTTTGCATATTTCCCTTCTTTAATTCATAAAATTATTAGAACAAAGCAGTTATATTTAAAAACTATTGTTAAATCAAACCTTCAGAAAAGTAAAGAGAATATGACAAACATCTGTATACTTACCACCTAGATATAGTAAATGTTATGTTTTTTTGCCATGCTTTCCAAAATTATTTTAAGGTAGTAATAACACATCAGGGAAGCAATGAAGACATTTGTATACCTGTGTTATTTAGGATTTATTGTCCTCAGTTAACAGAAAATGATATAAAGACCATACTGTGGACTAATGCTAGGACCCAAAAGCAACTATGGCAATATAGTTCTTAGCATACAAAAGATCCATCCATCGGTGAGTAGAAACACCCCATCTAGGAAGGTAGTTTTCTTGTCAGAATGCAAACAGGGCCCACAGTGAGAAGTCGAAAGACTACCAGGAAGAGGGCATTCTAGAAAAAGACTTCAAATTGCTAGGTGTTCAATTTGCTGTAATCTGTAAAAGAATAGATCTAGCAAAGGAGCAAGACCAGGAAGTCTGCCATGTTCTCTGATAGAATGAGCTGCAAAACACACAAGACAGATCCCCACTTCCCCAAAAAATGGTGCTCAGGAAGTAAACAGTACAGTAAGCAACAGAGATACAGTGAGAAAAAAAAATGTTTTATGAGCATCCACATGAGTACACAGAAAGAGATTGGTTTGATCAGGAACACAGAAAATCCCAAAGAAGAGCCCATGTAAAAATGAGAAAGAATGTAGTTGGCCACCTCTCGATGGAGCCAGTATTTAATGCTTTAATCCACATGTACTATGGGTGAGCCAAATAAAAAAGATGGCAATCCCTTTGTTATCATAGGATAGAGCCACAGGTCAGGATGAACAGGCAGGTACTACTGCAATTATGGAAGCAGCAAAGAGCCCAGACCCTGCATCCATGAGCCCTTGAAAGAGGTGGTACTCAATGATGACTGTGAAGTAGGAGAAAAGAAAGGGCAGGGGCAGCCTTTCTGAATGTTGATTACAATGTGGATAAAATGAAGTTCATGGTAATTTACAGCAGATGTGATCATTAAACCTGGGTTAATTGTACAATGACTTGCTCCAAATAGTATCATTCCTGGCTATCAGACCAGGTACAGTAATTATAAAATCCCTCCTCAGCCAGGAACTTGTTAGTCTAATAATTGGAGTACAGATACAATTTATAGATAACATTTTCAAATCTCATGACTACAAAGAGACAGGTGAAGAGAGATAACAAAGTGGTCACTAACAGGTGCAGATGCTTTGCAAGTGTGTCCTGTTTCTCATAAGACAACTGCTAAAATCCCAGCTAAGTCATTTTGACAACGGTGGTTGGCAACAGATGATACATGAATATCTACACAATGTTCCTCAAGAGTCTGTTCCTTTGGAACAAGATTTTTGAAAATATGTTGTATTATTCTGTTCTCATGCTGCTATAAAAACATACCTGAGACTGGGTAATTTATATAGAAAAGAGGTTTTATCGGCTCACTATTCTGTGGGCTGTACAGGTTTCTGCTACTGGAAAAACCTCAGGAAACTTATTTCACAGTGGAAGGTGAAGGAGAAGGTAGCACATCTTCACATGACCTGCAGGAGAGAGTGAAGCAGGGAAGTGCTACACACTTTCAAACAACCAGAACTCATGAGAACTCACTATCATGAGAACAGCAAGGGGGAATTCAGCCCCCATAATCTGATTACCTCCCACCAGGACCCTCCTCCAACACAGCATTACAATTCAACAAGATATTTGGGTGGGGACACAGACCCAAACCACATCATTCTGCCCCTGGCTTCTCCCAAATCACATGTCCTTCTCACATTTCAAAACACAATCGAGCCTTCTAATAGTCCCCCAAAGTCTTAACTCATTCCAGAATTAACTCAAAATTTCATAGTCCAAAATCGCATCTGAGACAAGGCAAGTGTGTCTGCCGCTGAGCTTGTAAAATCAAAAGCAAGTTAGTTATTTCCAAGATACAATCGGGGTACAGGCATTGGGTAATAATACCTTTTCCAAGAGGGAAAAATAAGCAAAATAAAGGGGCTACAAACCCCATGCAAGTCCAAAACCCAGCAGGGCATTCATAAATCTTAAAGCTCCAAAATAATCTTCTTTGACTCCATGTCTCACATCCAGGCCACACTGCTGCAAGGGATGGCCTCCCAAGGCCTTGGACATCTCTACCTCTGTGACTCTGCAACATCCAGCCCCCTTGGTTGCTTTCCCAGACTGGCATTGAGTGTCTGAGGCTTTTCCAAGTGGATGATGCATGCTGTTGGTGGATCTACCATTCTGGGGTCTGGAAGATGGTGGCCCTCTTCTCACAGCTCCACTAGTCAGTGCCCCAGTGGGGACTCTGTGTGGGGGCTCCAACCCCACATTTCCCCTCTGCACTGCCCTAGTAGAGGTTCTCAATGAGAGCTCCACCTTTGCAACAGACGTCTGCCTGCACAACCAGGTGTTTCCATACATCCTCTGAAATCTAGGCAGAGGCTCCTAAGCCTCACCTCTTGCCTGCAGGCTCTCGTGTACCTGCAGGCTTAACACCCCATGAAAGCCTCCAAAGTTTGTGACTTGTACCCCCTGAAGCAGTGGCCTGAGATGTATCCAGGGCCCTTTAAGCCACAGCTGGAGCTAGAGCTGGAGCAACTGGGACACAGAGAGCAGTGACCTGAGGTTGCACAAGGCAGTAGGATCCTGGTCCTGGCCCATGAAATCATTCTTCTTCCCTCCTGGTTCTCTGAGCCTCTAATGGGAGTGGCTGCTGTGAAGGACTCTGAAATGCCTTCCAGGCATTTTCCCCATTGTTTTGGCTATTAATATTTGGCTTCTCTTATTCAAATTTCTTCGGGTGGCTTGAATTCCTACCCAGAAAATTGGTTTTTCTTTTCTACCACATCGCTAGGCTGCAAATTTTCCAAACTGTTATGCTCTGCTTCCCTTTTAAATATAAGTTCCAGTTTAGTTCATCTCTTTGCTTACAAATACAAGTGTATGCTGTTAGAAGCAGCCAGATCATACCTTGAATCGTTTGCTGCTTAGAAATTTCTTCCACCAGACACCCTAACCTGTCTTCTTTTGATCCCTCCAAGCTGTTTCAACTTCTGCCTGTTCCACATTTCCAAAGCTACTTCCACATTTTCAGGTATCTTTATAGCGATGTCCCATTTTTTGGTACCAATTTTATGTACTAGTTCATTCTCATGCTACTATAAAGACATACCTGAGACTGGGTAATTTATAAAGAAAAGAGGTTTAATCAGCCCACAGTTCTGAAGGCTGTACAGGTTTCTGCTTCTGGGGAGGCCTCAGGAAACATAATCATAGTGGAAGGTGAAGGGGAAGCAAGTACATCTTCACATGGCTGGCAGGAGAGAGAGCAAAGGGGGAAGTGCTACACACTTTCAAACAACCAGATCTTGTAAGAACTCATTCACTGTCATGAGAACTGCAAGAGAGAAGGCTGCCCCCATAATCCAATCATCTCCCACCAGGCTTGTCCTCCAGCATTGAGAATTACCATTTGACTTGATTTGGTCATGTACACAGACCTGAACTGTATCACAAGTTATTGATTAAAATTTTTTTAATGGTAAAGTACACCTTATTGGGTAAAATAAACTTAAGTACTACATAAGAGGGGTATAATTATTAAAATGAATAACAAAACATAGTGGAAAAATTAGGTGTGGAATAAAATACTTTCTACTGACTCTAGAGCCTTATATTAGTCTTCAAACTTACAGCACCACTCACCCAAAGAGGATAAGAAAATTGAGTTGTCTAGTTTCCTTAGAGAACAACAACCTAAAGAACCAGCATAATAACACTTTCCAATTGAACTCTGACTCCATGCTTTTCTTACATAATGCATTTTAAAATGTTTTATTCTTTTTAAAAATATAAAGTAGTGATAATATTTAAAATTTTTAGTTAGCATTAAGCCCAGGTGGGATTTCATATTTTTTCTAATACATAATCAGAATACATGATGAGACATAGAATTTAAAAATGATTTTTTTGAATTGGAATTGCCTTTGTTGCTACGATTAGATTTTTCTGGACATCTCAAACTTTAATAGGTATAAAAATTACCTGGGGGATATTATTAAAGTACAGATTCTGATTGAATAGTGTTGAAACCGGGCCTGAGAGTCTGCATTTCTAACAAGCTCCCAGGTGATGAGATGTTGCTGATCCAAAGGGTTATGCTTTGAATAGCAAAGACTTAGTTCCAGACAGAGACTTCACTTTTACTCATTTTAATTCAAGCCTTGGACAGTTGACAGCTTTCAAATTTCTGAGTGAAGTCAGCACTGGAGAAGAGGCCAGAAACAAATGTGAGATATTACAATAGATTTTGAATAAACATTTTATCAAGCCTTAAAAAAAACTGAAGAATTTTTCCCACGTAGTGTTTTTCTTGCAGCCAAAGTGTTAGATCTGTAGAGATGTAAATAGGTTATTCTTTGTATGCCATAAGCTTGTCTTAAACACTTTGTAATTTTTTTAATTAACAGGTAGCAAGAAATAGGCCTCTGAAATTTAAGAACCACAAAACAATAAAAGAAGTAAACCCTTTTGTTGAAAAGCTCCAATTCCCATGTTAATGTCTCATTCAGAGTCTAATTGTAACCCAATTAAGAAAATTAAGATGAGGAGAAACAGCTGGAACAGAAGGCACTTGGAGTGAAGTGTACCCTCTGCAGTCATTATTTCATGGAGATCATTACCCAACTCTACACGCAGCACATGATATTTAATATGATTGGACTAATTTATATCTGAAAAGAATAAGAGTATGTTATATAAATAAATGGAGTGATCTATTAGCTCAAATTCTTAAACACTCAGTTATCCAGTGTTGCAAGTACAGTCATGTGATAATACCTTCAAAATGCGGTTAGTCCTCTTTCAGTATCTGTCCACAGCATTACCCATTTTCCTTTTGGTCATGGCAATATATTCATCTCATGAGTGCTATAGCCAGAGATGCACGGGTAGCAGCATTGCGATGTCCCATGTTTAATTTTATGTGTGGTGAGTGTTAAAGGGAGAATAAAGCCTTAATTTGAATTTAAAACTGGTAATTACATAAACCTGTTCTTGCAATTCAAGAAACTCTCGCATTGAGGAAAGTGTTCCACTGTTTTAGCATCTGTTTAGAAATACAAGTTACAAAGTTAAAAGTAATGACTTAACTTCTCCAAGACTTGCTTTTCTCATGTGCAAATGACAGATAGTAGCAGTGAATACCTTACAGGACTGTTGAGAAGACCAAATGAGATAGTTCAAGTAAGGCACGTGGATTGTGCCTGACCCATGTAACTGCTCAGGAAATGTTAGCTGTCTTTATGTATTTGAACCCAGAGCTTTGATAATTATGATTCCTGTAATCGCTTTTAGATTAAAAGATACACATTTTAACTTTAAGAGACAAATTTTAAAACACTTAAATATCATTTTCATTTATATATGGTCCAGTGTGCATATACTGGCCATCTCACCATTCCAATAGGCCCATCTGCAATTATGCTACAGAGTCAATGCAAACAAGTAAAATAAATGGCAGAAAAATGATGCTTTTGATATGCACATTAGCAATGTGAATATGAGCTAAAGCATTAATACAGTTTCAAATTCTCTTGGTATGCCTCCATTATAAAGGGAAACCTAAAGACATTACATTTTCTTGCCTGACATCATGTTTAGTTGTCTATCGTTTCTGCCTTTTGAGTGGATAAGAGTAAGGAAACATAATAATGCTATATAGTACATGATATTTAAGTACTGCAAACTCCAACCTGACTTTTACACACGCATACATTTATACATACACATCTACGGAAAATATGGCCATCTAAAATGGTCCTGATTAAGGTCTGGTAAGTTTGAATGTTTTCTATACAATACTAACATAACTCTTCAATTTGATCAAGACTGATAAACAACTTAACAATTTCCTGGGGAATAGGTTTGTCTCATGGAAGTGACCAGTGGTTCACAGAGCTCGCTGATCAATTCAGTCAATTTGACCTGATAACCCTGGAGAAGGAACCTGCCAAGGGCCAGTAGCTTCAAGCACTGCTATGGTTTATACTGCAGTGATAGTCTTTTGTTGATATAACCATTTTATAGCAGGAGGGAGTTCTCAGACTTTATAAGAGAATGAGCTACCAGTTATATTTTGTAATACCTGAAAAAAAAAGTGAATCAAGAAAAGATGTGCTCACTAGTACATATGTAATGTGTTATATCCATGGGATAAATGAGCTAAAATTCCATTTCTGATATAGGCAATCTCAGATTCAGAAGAATAAAAATAATACATTCATGACTGTGACCACATTTGCATTAACATAGCTAAAGGTAAAATTTTACCCCTTGTGTTTATGCTTCCAGACAATCTGGTACTTAATTTTTTTGAAATTTCTGTTTTCAATATCCCCAGGGAATACGCATACATAGAAATGTTCAGCTACTTAAAAGTGACATAGAAGCAATTCTGCATATCTTTCATGACTAATGGAAATACAGAAAAGCAGTTTCTAACTAGCTAAGCCTGATAAGTTTAGATTTATACTCAGCAAGCCTGATTATTTATAGTCTATTTATTTCTACACTATAGAAAAACCAGAGTTAATGGAATTTGACTGTTATTGTAAAGATTGGTAAGCAAACTAATTTGCACATTTTGTTTGAATTCAGTTTTTATTCCAAGAAAATTATTTTTTAAAATCTAATGAAGGATAATTGGATATGAGTAATGCTAAGAAATCAATAAAAGTTCTTCAGGAAGAGGATTAATATCAAACAACTTTAGTGAATTTTAAAGTAATCAGCACTTTTTTAATGACCAAGATTCAGCAATTAAAGGCATAAGTTAATCACTACTGAGATACTACAGAATTACTGAGAGAAATATATAGGCTATAGATAAAAATCAATCATAAATGATCTATCAGATAATGTTTTGGTGACAACTCTAAAATTTCTTTAGATGAAATATGTGTTCATACATTGAAATTTGTGAAAACTTACCTATAGAATATATACTATTCACATATAATATGTAAGAAGCATTTTAACCTTATTTGTATTATTTTGCAATTGGGAAAAGACCATTCATGTCACTAAAGCTTATAGCATCTGTAAGTTTATATCTGGTTTAATCTTCCTGTCCACTTTGTAAAATACATGTGAGCTATAAAAGACACCAAAACCAAAATCTGCAGGTTTTCTAAGAGGTCAAAAGCTTGCTTTGAGGAGTCCTCACAGACTGCAGTGGCCACAGACTATGGAAAGAAATAGGGAAGACAGCAAAGAGAAGGCTTGCAGGGAATATACCTTCTAGGAAAAGGAGAAGCTGATTTCTTAAAATATGTACTTAACATTCCCTCATCCTTTATTCCCTCAAAATCTCCTGCAATCCTGTTTCTTGTATTTAATATGTGGCTTAATATGGTTAGGATTTTTGTCCCCACCCAAATCTCATCTTGAATTGTAATCCGAAAGCATTGAGGGAGACATCTGGTGGGAGGTGATTGGATTGTGAGGGCAGTTTCCCCCCATGCTGTTTTTGTGATAATGAGTGAGTTTTTATGAGATCTTTGGTTTTATGCCTGTTTGGTAGTTCCTCTCTTGCTTGTTTCTTCTCTCCTCCCACCCTGTGAAGAGTTGCCTTCCGCCATGACTAAGTTTCCTGAGGCTTCCCCAGCCACGTGGAACTGTGAGTCAATTCAACCTCTTTTCTTTATAAATTATCCAGTCTTGGGTAGTTCTTTACAGCAGTGTAAGAACAGACTAGCACATGGCTAAAAATGTACTCCGTGAGCAGATTTCTGTGCTGATTTTACCAAATCTGAGTCATTAATTGTGCATGCTTTCTATCCCAGTGATACGCTTTGAAATCTGTCTGTATTTTTGCTTGTGATATCCCCTTTTTCTACACTACTCCTCGCCTTTCACTCCTCTAATTAACTCTTGTTTGTCCTTTTACACTCAGTTTTGATCTTACTTCATGTAAGTCAGAATAGTTATGTTACAATGTAGTAATAAATATTTCCCAAATCTCAGTGACTAAAAGACAATTTTCACCCACACCATATGTTTGAGGTCATTTGGCAGGAGGTCACTAATTTTAGACCCTTAGGATTGGCAGAGGCCCCTTCTCATTCTTTCATTATTACCACAACAGTTGATAAGGAAGTAGGTATAAGAAACCATGCACTGGTTCTTCAGACTCCACTCAAAAGATAACACATCACCTTTGATCACATTTCTTCAACCAAAGGTAGTCACCTGGACATATACAACTCAAAAGGGAGTATAGGAGTGCCATTTTACAGTGTGGTCCAGTGGGAAAAGGATCAGGCATTCATGACCATCCCAATTGTCCTCAAAGGAGTAAAAACTGTGTCAACTTTATGAGGCTATTCCCTGGTTATGTAGATTTTAGATTCTGTATATCCTGAGTACCTATTCCATATCTAATGATTTTGATGCTACTTATTCCTAGTAAGTGTAACATATTATCCCTGCACTTGAGAAGAGAAAATCCACCCCTCAAATTTTAATTAACCAATCCATCTGTAACTTGAAAACCACAACATGCTTGAAAAATAATCAATTCACCTTTGAGATGATTTTTCCTTTTCTTTAAAAATAATTTGAAGACATACATTCAGCAAGATAGTGAGCCTTATATTTAGTCAAGGGTAAAACAGCATTGAAAATTCATCATAAAAGTGACTACAGAGTGAGAAAAGGGCTATTTCCTGGTGAATTAGGCTTCTATTTTTTAAGGTATGTATGTATTCTGACAAACTGAAAAATTTGTTGTAACATTGAGGAGGAACCTACCTTTTTACAATATATAGTATAAAGATTAAATGAGATCCTGGAAGTAAATTCCATTTTAGTTTTGACTATGGCATAGCAAACACTTAGGATCTCTCGTAAGTGGGAAGCACTCTCTTCTCTGCCCAAATAGAAAAGACTGGAAGTGCTAATGACAGATCTGATTATGCACCCAGAGAATAGAAACATCTGCACGTGGGGAAAGATTCCCAAAGGCTGAATGACAACTCTGCTTTAGCAGATAGTTCTTGGGAGGGAAAATTGAGTTTCAGTTATCACTTGCTACAGCTTCTCTAATGAGCACTATCTGGATGTGACTGGCAATGCCCCTCCCAGCTGTACCCAAATACATTTATATAAAAGTGCTATGAAGAGCATCTGTCTTGTGTGCTGGTGCTATATCTGTTCCCAGCACACAAAGTCTTTCTTCCTGGGTACCAGTCTTGTGATAGCATAATTTTATTGGCCTTCTAGCTACATTATTTTGCAATCAGTTTTATGTTTTATTATTTTTCTTAGTTTCACTATGGCTCATAGTATCTGCAAGCTTTTATCTAACGATATTTCTGCTCACTTTATGAAAAATGTTCTTACATTAATCCAGCTACATGAACATATGGCAAATTCACTGTGCAGAAATATAAATGAGAAGAGTCTTAAAGCAAAGTATGTATTTGCATGCTGTATTAAATCGGGTCCTTAGCTCTCCTTGAATACAATTTAGGATATTTTTTAAATTAATAGATTTTATTTTTATAGCAGTATTACGTTTACATAAGATAAAGCAAGTAGTACAGAGTTCTTATATACTCCTTTCTCTTTCTCACTCATAGATCTCCCTGTAACTAATACCTTGCACAGGTACATTTGCTATAATTGATGAACAAATATTGATGTATTCTTGACTAAAGCTCTCAGTTTACATTAGGGTCCTCACTTTGTGTTGTACAGATCTGTGGGTTTTGACAAATACTAAATATCATATATCCACCGTTACATTACGCAGAATAGATTCACTGGCTAAAAATCCCCCATGTTTCACCTATACATCTCCTCTGCTCCCTACAAATCCCTGGGAAGCACTGCTCTTTTACTCTGTCTTTCTAGTTTTAATTTTCCCAGGAGGCCATGTAGTTGGACTAAGACAATGTGCAGCCTCATCACACTGGCTTATTTCACTTAGTTGTATGTATTTAAGCATCCTCCATGTCTTTTTCTGGCCAGATAGCTCATTTAAAAAATATATATATATATATATATATTTAGAATGTACAACATGATGTTCAGATTTGTTATACATATACATAATAAAATGATAAGTAATTAATACTACAGTCAAATGTATACATCCATCACCTCTATAGTTATCTTTCCCTTCTTGTGGTAAGAACACCTGAAATCTATTATCTTAACTGTTCAGTATACAATACAACATTATTAACTGTGGTTCTCATGCTGTGCCTTAGATCTCTAGATTTAGTAATCCTACCTAACTACAAATTTGCATTCTTTGACCTACTTCTCATTTCCTCCCTCTCCCTGCCTCTGGTAACCACTGTTCTATTCTCTGTTTAAATATACTTGACTTTTTAAGATATCCTGTATGTAAGTGAGATCATGCAGTATTTTTCTGTGTCTGGCTCATTTCACTTAGCATAATTTTTAAAAATTGTAAATTAATAAAGTTTAAAGACTGTATTAATTTTTATCCTATTGCAATTCCCTTAACATCTTTATCATAGTAGATTCTTAGTAAATATTGTTTCTTGAGAATGATGATGATGATGATCATGATAAGGCTGTCACTCGGTGAATGTGGATAATAAAGTCCAGAGAACTGGGCTTATCTGTAGCCAAATCAGTTCTATCCCATTGCACAATACCTTGAAGAACATGCTGAGACTAGACATTCTGACAAAATTTTGTGCTGGGGAAGAATTTCTCACCTTTATTCAATTTAGACATTTGCAGAAGCTCACTTTTTAGTGCCTTTATAGCATGTGTACCATGTTGTTATTCAGTTTACCCAAAGGCCTTAGTATATCACCGCCTGTATGCTTTTATGCTAATATCATTTTCTCTAGTCTTTTATTTACATGATACAAATAAGAGGTAGTTTTGACAATCATAGTAAGACAGGAAAACTGACCTTTACATTTTTCACCTATTTTGGTCTTCATCACAGATTTTAGCTAACAATAGGCTTACTTTATCAGAATAATAATATTATTTGCATGATTATAAAAGACCATCCCTGTAAAAGTCAACCAAGAGAGTAGTCAATAATAAATGATACAATTTAAAATATTTGAGCTGTGAAAATACTCCCTTTCTTGCAGTGTTTGCACAAGTAAAACCCAAGATGCTAGTGAGTCTCTGAATTTTGGCAGATGTACAAAGCTTATCAATAGAAATATAACAATTATATTATGTTTGCTGCCACAGATCCATATTAAGTAGATAATCTTAACATCTACATGTTTTCTTGTATTGAAAAAAAGAAAGGAAATTAATGTTTGTTAACCATTCAGAACCTAAGTATGTATAAATATCCTTAATAACAGTAAATATATAAAGCGCTATGCGTAAAATCGTTAACAGTTGCATGTAACTTAGCATACACTGGTAGTTACAAAAAAGCAGATTACCAGTTACCATAGAGTTAAATGAGTGTCACAAGACAGAAGCATAGATGCCCTGTGCGTGGGACTGGCTATGAAATAGTGTGTGTATAGGCTTCCTCCAGAAATTAATATTGAAACAGAGATCTATAGATTGAATAGTAGCTCAAGAAAGCATTGGAGATGGAGTGTAAATGGTTGAGTTGTACATGATTGTGTGTGTGTGCATGTGTATGTCTGTGTGCATTTGGACAGAAAGAGCAACTTGAGTGGCTAAAGGGACAAAGGACAGAGGTCAAGTAATTAAATGTTAGAACAGGGCCAGCCTTATAATTAAGATACGCAAATATTTAAAAAAAGGGCTGGCTCTATAATTTGTGAGGCCCTGTGCAAAATTAAAATATGGGGCTTCATGTTCAAAAAGTATTAAGAATTATAAGATAGTAGAGCAGAGCATTAAACCAAGTACACAAGCCTTCTCAGAGCAGGATCCTGTGCAACTGCACATGTCCCATGCCCATGAAGCTGGTTCCATCCAGGAGCAATGGAAAACTGTGAAAGATTTTAAGCATGGGAATGGGAAGAGGCGATTGGCATTTTAGAAAAATCCCTCTGGCTTTATCACAGAATATAGCTTAGAAAGGAAGCCATATTTGAAGCAGGGAAACTTGCCCAAAGGTGATAAAAATAATTCAGATGATAGAAAACATTTTCATGAACCATGGTCATGACCATAAACATGAAGTAAAGTAAAGCATTGCAGGATGTATTTAAAATAAAGAACACAGAAGAATTATGACAGATTGGATGGTGGGGATATAGAGGAAAATTCAAGAATGAGATTGAAGATTTTTGTTTGATCATAAGAAACAGAGTGAGTAGAATAGGATCAGAGTGCTATCTCTATCTAATTAAAATTATAGTAATCAGTTGTACATATAGTCTGCAATTAAAAAGAGATCTATTCCAAATGTGGAAACTACAAAATTTTGGTATTTATAAAATAATTTGCAATAATAGTGTTTTTGAGTCAACCTAGAGAGATTTGTGCAGCCAGTATGGAATAAGACTAAGAACAGAACCAGAGAAAAACTAACATAAAAATAATAGGCAGAGGAAGAAACATCCTGAAAGTAAACTGTAAAAGAACAAGAGATACAAGTGGAAAACCAGAAAAATAGGGGTCATGGATGCCTATGTATGTGTGTTAAGAAGCGATGAGTTGCCGACAGTGCAAATGCAACTAAATAGTCAAGTGTAAGAACTGAAGAGGTTTTTGTAATTTAAAAATAGTCACAGTGGCCTTGGTGGAAGTGGTTTCTGTACTATCCGTGTATGTGTATGTAGGGTGATGAGGAAAAATACGTTTCTCTAGACAGCTCAAGACGATTGGTTCTGAAGAAGTTAAAAAATGAGTTGATTTCAAGTGAGGTTAAGGGAGTGAGAATAGGAAAGCGATGAACATTTCAACATGCTGATAGAAAGGTGTAGTAGACTGAATGATGGTCTCCCAAAGATATCTATGTTCTAATCCCCAAACCTGTCAATATGTCACCTTGCATAGAAGATTTGACTTTGCAGATGTGATAAACTTCAGTGTCCTGAGATAGGAAGGTTATCTTGGATTATCTGTGTGGGCTCAATGTAATCACAGTGGTTTTTATAAGAGAAGTGTCAGAATCAGAGGAGATATGAAGACAGAAGCAGAGAAGCAGAGATTGGAGTCATATGATTGCTAATGGGAGCCATATGTGCAGAAATCCAGGAAGCTTGTAGAATTTGGAAAAGGCAAGGAAACATCTTCTCCTTTAAAGTCTCCAGAAGGAACCCAGCTCTGCTGACATCTTAATTGTAGCCCAGTGAACCCATTTCAGACTTCTAACCCCTGGAACTGTAAACTAAGAAATCTAGTAAGTGGTGAAGGTCTTGTACAGATGGAAGTCTACACATAGAGTGACATCTGCCTGCATGATTGTGTGGTTTTCTTTGTAATTGCTCTTAAGGTCGAATTCAGAAAAGTCTGAGGGTTGGGTTGATTTAGAGTTTGGACACAAAGGCAAAGGAAGGGGTATCATTGGCAAGAAGGTAGCTAAACAAATTGGTGATGGGTTCTAGATGTATCTGATCTAAACTGTTACGGAGAGAAGTTGAGAAATTTAAGGGAACAGTTAATAGAAATGGCTAATTTTGCCTCCATTCACATTGATCTCGAAGCTCATTTTCTCAGCTACTTGATAATGTATCTATCAGTATATAGCAAAATTAGTAGGAATATAGAATATAGCACTAGATAGCAGAAGACTAAAAAGGAAAAAAAAAAAAAACAGGAGATTTGAATAGTCACAAACTCAATTATGTCCCCAAATCTTGAGTGGATTATTTTAACACTGATTTAGAATTACCCCTCAATTCATAAATATAATTATTACTATTACTTGGGATACCTATTGAAATTCCCTATTGAAATTACCTATTGAAATAATCATAGTGGATTCTTAGTAAATATTATTTACCTTTACTCAATTTAGACATTTACAGAAGCTCACTTTTCAGCGCCTTTCAGTAATATTTTATATGCATGGGATGCCATGCATATAAAATAATATATTAATTAAAATGAATTAAACATTTTGAGAAATATGATTTACCTTACCTGGTATGACTAAATGCAGAAGAAACTTCTGAAGTTATATTTAAATATATGTTTTAATATAAATTTATAAAATCCTGTAACCTATTTTTTTCTTAAAATAGTTAATGTGAAGATTCAGGCTCAGGAAGATCAGGTGTATTTATTTCTGGTCTGTTCGGTATCCTATTCTTCAGAGATCTATTTACCATTATTTTGATCATTGTCTGGTTCTGGTGTGACTCAACACATTTTCCAAGGCCCAATGGCAATCGTGTGCACATACATATCTGACCAGTCAGAGTTCTCCATTCATAGACAAGTAATTAGTCAATAAATCAGTGTTTGATCCAAACTGGGTTAATAAGAATCTGTGCTGGGTCTTGCACTGAAAATATTTGGCAAAATATATACTTTTATTTTTCTTGTATGTCAGTCTCCAAGGAAAATGTAAGTTGGTAGTTGCCTGGAAAACTTGCTGCTGTATTGGACAGCATCTATATGAGAGTGAATCTGAATCGAAATGCGGATAGAAAGATAAAGAATTCTTGCAACTCTTTGAATTCCTGGAGCCAGCCATGTCTGAAGATAGTGCCATCCTTTGAGTCAATAAGTTATTTTTGTGTTGAGGCTAGATTGAGCTGTGTTGTCATTTGCAACAAAAATAACTGTGACTAATAACAGGGAGTAAGTGATTGTTTGCCTTTATCGGGGTAGTATTCAAAATTCAGTGCAAATATTCTATTACTTTGTTTTCTCTGGGTGAAAGTCTTAGTCATGCCAGTATATCAACAGCTTCATGTTTCATGCCAGAGATAATTTTTACTTGGTTTTGAGTACAGTGCAAACTTTGATGTAATTACAAGGAAAATCTCTATCCAAATTATAATATAGGAGATTCATCCAATAAATTACATCATAAAAGGACTAAATGTGTGAACTTGGATATCATAAACGGGGTGGGGGGAAAATAAGCACAAAGCCATTTTTATAAATTTGAGGAAATGATGTTGCTTTTGATTCACCAGGATAATCAATAATCTTCCCAAATAGCCATACTATCTAAAAACATTGTATGATAGAAATAATCAATTTTTAACATTGTAGTCCTGTGTATTAAATGTGTAAACATAAAGAGAAGCATTTTTTTCGCATAGCTTATAGGAATTTTTATTTGTATATTTAAGGTATTTCTTATAGGATATTTTTATATCTGACTAACTTCCATTAGATAAGTTCACATTGAATTGTGTACAATAATTGTATGGAATATTTAACATCATTTTAGAATTTTATGGATAAAGAGTTTGTATCTTTTTTTTTTTTTAATTTTTGAGATGGAGTTTTACTTTTTTTATTTTTGTTCTTGTTGCTCAGGCTGGAGTGCAATGGCGTGATCTCAGCTCACCGCACCCTCCACCTCCCAGATTCAAGCGATTCTCGTGCCTCAGCCCCCCAAGTAGCTGGGATTACAGGCATGGGCCTCCACGCCCAGCTAGTTTTGTATTTTTAGTAGAGATGGGGTTTCCCCCTGTTGGTCAGGCTGGTCTAGAACTCCGGACCTCAGGTGATCTGCCCGCCTTGGCCTCCCAAAGTGCTAGGATTACCGGCGTGAGCCACTGCACCTGGCCAAAATGTTTGTATCTTTAACAGCAAAATAATACTTAAGTTTAAGTAATCATTCCTTTTTCATGGGGGCATTTATATGAATGCTAAATAACTTTGATTTAATTTTCCAGTTAATAACCTTATTAATAATATTTATTCTAGTAAGCAAGGATAACTACTGATACAATGATAGAGGCAGGAGACAGAGAAATTCCAGGCAAACAGGGTGGGTCTCTGGTGAAACCTCACGTTCAAGCTGAAAAGCCTGAAACCCGTGACCCAAAGTGAGAACTATTCCTGTTTTCCTGCTTGAATGTTGCCTTTTCCTAAAGTTCCTATGGCCCACCTTGCCCTGCCTCCTGTGCCTATAAAGACCCTAGAGTCAGCTGACAGAAAGATGAAACAGCTGGGCATTGGAGAGAGGTGACTTTGACTTCCCAGATGGCAGCTGGAGAGAGGCAACTTGACTTCAGAAAAGAGGCAGAGAGAGGCATCTTGATTTCAGGGAAGAGTGACCTTCCCTTCCCATTCCATTTCCAGCTTGCCTCTGGAGCCCCTTTAATCACTCAATAAAATTCTCTACATTCACCATCCTTCAATTTGTGCACATTACCCCATTCCTCTTGGGCACCAGACAAGAATTCCGGATGTACTGGGTGCAGGTACCCAAAGAAGGCTGTCACACTGGCTCTTTGCCCTCACTGGCAGAAGGCAGCCACCCCATGAGCAAGGCAAAGGGCCCCTGAGCTGTTAACACTTAACCCATCTATAGATGCAGAGCTAAAAGAGCATTGTAACATGCTCCCTGCGACTTTGGGAGTTGCAGGGACCTCCACCTGGATGCTGCCACGAGACCCACAAGAAGTTTGCTCCTGTTGGTGCCCAAAAGCAGCTGGCCAGATCCCTCACTTGCTCACTCTGGTTCTTGCACTCACTCACCTGTGTGCTCCCTCCTGCAAGGGTTTGCACAGGGCTGAGTAAATGAGGCACCCCTGTTGCAAGTCCTGTGAAGGGGTCAAGGAAATATCTTGCATCATGATCACATTTGGCTTTATCAGAAAAACCCTCCAACATCCATAATCTAAAGAGCTTTACGGATTTTAACGATTTTATTTGAGATAAATTCATTGGTTGCCAATTTGTGGCTTAGCTAATTTCCTTTTTTTTTTTCTTTTTTTTTTTCTTTGAGACAGAGTCTCACACTGTTGCTCAGGCTGGAGTGCAATGGCATGATCTCAGCTCACTGCAACCTCTACCTCCCAGGTTCAAGTGATTCTCCTGCCTCAGCCTCCCTAGTAGCTGGGACTACAGGTGCGCACTACCACACAGAGCTAACTTTTGTATTTTTGTAGAGACAGGGTTTCACCATGTTGGCCAGGAGGGTCTCAATCTCTTGACCTTATGATCCACCCACCTTGTCCTCCCAAAGTGCTGGGATTACAGGCCTGAGCCACCATGCCCAGCCAGCTAATTTCCATTTTTAATGATTGATTTTTGTCATTGAGAGATACCAGTTTGAGAATATAGTGCTATGAATAGTGCAAGATTGGACATATTAATATGTAGCTAACTTACACAAACACATATATACACACATATTCTAATCTAGCAGCATCAAAGGAAAGTTCAGTCTAAATGTCTTCACAAGAGTCAACAGGCAAAGGCATTAGAACATTTGCTGAAGGTATTCTTATCTATATATTCATCTTCATACTTATTTATTACAATTATGTTTGGTTTGTCCTTATATTTACTATCATTATTAATTTCTAAAATAATTTTATTTTCATATTGCTTAGTATGCCATTAATCTATTATATTTGATAATTGTCATTTGTAAACATTAAAAATAACTACAGGATCTATTTTTCTACTTATTTTCTAATTTATATTCATTTCATAATGCTGTAACTAGATACATAATATCTCCATTAGGGAGAGTAAACAAGTAATATTGAATATCAAATAGGGACTTATATTATCTAATATAACTTTGATTCAGTTACCTTTTTACTTCTGACCACTGAGCAGGTATGAATAGCTCAATGTTCTATTGCTATTTATAGATCAGTCCTTAAGAAATAAATTTTTCATATCTAAGAAAAGAGAGTGCAATCTGAGAAGATCTTTCTGTCCACTCAACTTGGTCCCTGCGCCCTACAAGATAGAATTTACCTTAATGAATTCACCTCTGTTAAGAATCTAGT
The DNA here is from genome assembly GCF_003255815.1 of Theropithecus gelada. NCBI lineage: Eukaryota > Metazoa > Chordata > Mammalia > Primates > Cercopithecidae > Theropithecus > Theropithecus gelada. The sequence goes on along the minus strand of NC_037675.1, from coordinate 49,713,819 downwards.
AAAGACAAATATAATAGACTCATCTGGAGGGCATATTTTAAATATCTGTATACCTCAGAGTGAAACACACATTAACTAATCTCATCCAGATCACTCAAAAAACCTAAATGTGAATATGCTAATGTATAATAAAAATGCAATGCAATAAGAATGTGGGTTAGTGCTTTTTTTCCTAAACCTTAGTAACTTATAAAGTCAAATTATAATCCAAATAACATTTCGTAAACTAAACAACAAACGGGAAATATGAATTTGTTTTTCCTTACTGAAGGCAAGTACTTCAGTCATCAAAAAGGAAATTACTGGATATTAAGAAGTATCTTTTAGCTAGCTAGCCACATGTATTATCCTTCACTTTGGGAAACCTTACTAAAAGAGCCCAAATGCTGGGTTCTATATAGCCAAAAGTCCCTTCTCCAAAACCATCCTCACTGCTATGCTTGTTTTCTACTTATGTCCAACCCTCGTATCTAATATGTCCTATGGAGGTCTTCCTTAAAGTGATACTAAATTATGCTTCTTTTATAACACTGGAGTGTTGTCTTCATAGCTTTTGTCAAAATTGTGTTTGTGAATCAATTTAAGTGATTATTTAGTCAGTGTCTGTTGAACTGTGAGCTCCAGAAAGTCAAGGATCTTACCTGTTTTGCTCATTACAATGCTTGACACAGTAAGCATTGGGTAAATATTTTGTGTGTGTTGCAAATAATAAATGAGTCTCAGTCTCTAAGCTTGGCATGACATATGCTTGATCAAATCTTGATTTATTAAGTGTAAATCTGGCTTCCCTAATTTAACTCTTTTAAGATTACTGTGATTTGAGTTCTGGATCCTCCTACACATGCAGGATCTAATTGTTCACTCCCATATATGGTTAAGTTTATTGTATGTAAATTTCCCAGCTAACTCTTAGGACAATCATATATTTTGAATTTTTAGGGTGGTCACTTCGGTCATTCCAATGTACCTTCCTCTGTAGCACTTACATTCCACAACAGAAAATATTTATTTGAATGCATATACTTACAGCATTTTTTTTGTTTAAATTCAATTAGTTCCAATATATATTTTATTCAATTAATTATGTATGCCACAGCATGTAGTTCATCTATATAAGGAGTTATACATAAAGGAATATGTATTTGTGGGCAAATAAGACTCTATTTGCTAATCTGAAGGCCTAAAATAAGAAGTCCACCATGTGACTCATTCAATTACAGACGTCTCCATAATGAGTGAATAAATAGATAAACAAACAAAATAAAGAGTGGTAGATATTTTACACAGTACAACGGAATTTCCTTTTAATGTGATTTGGTCTATACAATGCAAAAAATGTCATAATGATATGACAAGAGTTAACTGGAGATAGATATGGGAAACAAAAAGCATTGCTTAGTCCATAGACTCAGACAGATAAATACCGATAACTGTCAAGAGCTGTGAAGGGTCTGACATTTTAACCTACTTACAAAAAAACAATTTAGACTGCCATCATTTTGTGATTGTTGGTAGTAGACACAGACTCTTTGTTATACACAAAGGATAGCTGATTTTTCAGAGCAACTGTAGTAGCCAAAATATAATTTTGGTAGACAAGTAAACAGAAGATGAGACAACAAATTAAATTGTAAAAGATACTTTGAATATTTTTCTATGGAGAGGACTAGAAAATGTCCCTCACAGGAGGAGTTGTGGCATCAAGTAGGAAGAACTTATTTTTGTTTTGTTTTGGTTTTAGAAAATAGAGTTATAATTATTCTGGTAGGAGGCACTAGGTCAGCTAATATTTATAATCCAGTAGATCAAGATAATTTGATGATTCAGTAGAAAGTGATGAATAATGAGTAAAATTTTGAGTAAAGTCAAATGAATATTCAGAAGTGAAGACAAGAGAGGGCTTTGATAAGATTAAGAGGATAATAGATACCCGAGGAATACAAATTTTTATTGGATTATTAACGTATTCGTGGATAAAGTAGTTTTTGTTCTGTGTTAGATTCTATTTTCTCAATGAAATACGAAGTGAATTCCTTATCTAAGAGTCAAGGGTGCTAGGGAAAGGAGGTGGTAAGAACTTGGAAGGTAAAGGAAAATATACTAATGGAACTATAGTAGAAAAGGGTGGATTATTTGAGGTCAGGAGTTCAAGACCAGCCTGACCAACATAGTGAAACCCTATCTCTACTAAAAATACAAAAAATTGGCAGGGCATGGTGGCTCTTGCCTGTAGTACCAGCTACTCAGGTGGCTGAATCACGAGACTTGCTTGAACCTAGGAGGGGGAAGTTGCAGTGAGCCGAGATTGCGCCACTGCACTCTAGCCTGGGTGACGGAGTGAGACTCCGTTTCAAAACAAAAGAAAGAGAAAAATAATTGTAGAGTTCCTTGGTAAGTGTGCTTTGTTTATTTGTGTTTGTAATTGTGAATTAATACTGAAACTGATTGTTAGGCTTGTGATATTTTCTCCCAGCTACAACCAACAGCTTGATGGCATATGCAGAGATGGAATACCCTGTGTTCAAGAATGATTGAGGTTAAGTGGGCAAAAGAATCGTGAATGTGTTCAATGGAGTCAATAAAATTAACGATAGGTAAATAAATCCAAATTGAAAGAAGATGGAAGTGCACTCAAAAGTGTTCTGATGAATAAAGAAAATAGATACAGTAGAACACATCAATTGAACCAATAAGAAATGGTGGTAGGAAAGTGAAGTGTTTAAAATAAAGCTTTTGAAAGTGTTGTATATCTTGCCGCTACCTAGATTTGAGGGATGCAGGCAAAGCATTAACCTTTACAGAGAGTGAAATTTTAGTTAACATCAGGAGGTGCAGAGAAGAAAAAGATGGATGATACATGCATTTTTAATTCCATATATTATCTGATTCAGAGCTACTACCAAGGGCACTGCATTGTAGTCTGGGCGGTCACTAAGGGGATGAAAGATGACAGATAAAATCAGATTAGGGCATGTTCAAGATAGTAAGCAAATTAGAGTTCAGGCAATTATTCATCAACTCAGGAACTTGGTTCTAGAAATGATAAATATTTCCCAGAATGAACAATGGCAAATAATAGGATTTGTAATCATTGCATCAGAGAACAAAGTGAGCCATTAGTTCTAAGTGGTGTTGTGGGTTCTTGGAACCATTAGTCTGTCTTATAGCTAGGAATCATATACCACTGCTCAGTAGGAATATGATAGCAGGAGTATTTCCCCTAGATCCTGAGGCAATATGGTTAAAAATATAAAATCGGAAGTAAAATAGACATAACTTCAAATACTAGCTACATAACTTAACAGCTAAGAGAATTACGTAATTTCAAGCCAAAGGTTTTCAGTTAGGAAAAAAAATGTGAAGGCTGAAAAGTAAGTGAAATGAAGTATAGAAAAATACCCAAAACATGTCTGAATGTTATTTTTCTTTCTTTCCATTCTCCTATGGGAGCTGTGCCTCCCCCACCCCTCTTCCCCACTTCACTACCATAGTCATTGTGTACATTTGTGTGCAAACTTTGTCACCGGGTAAGTAACAATAACTTGAATAATTAACAGGAGTGGCGTTCATTGTTTTTTTTGATAAACTGGCTCATAGTAAGTACCACTATTTATTTACTGAATTAATGAAATGTGTAACTGTGGAAATGTTAAAGTTTTATATCCAATAATGACAATTTTTGTACTGAGAGTTACTAATATCATCTTATTAATAAGAAATGTGTTAAACATATTTAGCAATAAATAAGATAGACAACTATTGATACTTTAGTTTCTTCTGATTTATTTTTTTCTTAAGAAATATTTACAAGGTACGATTATTAGAAATTCAAGATAGAAAGAATTATCCACTTGTCAAAGGAGTCAACCTGCCCTAGAAACAAGGTCGTCAAAGTAAGAAAGCCAGTCAAGTATTTTATTAAATATTTTAGCACATATTTTAAATGCCAGACCTACTACAATTTCTATCGTGTTTTACATGTGTTTAGGTAATACTATCTTTGTGCTTTGTGAATTCTCATCACCTCCCTTGATTAAGGTTTACTGAGCTCCCACAAAGAGCATGACACTATACCTGACATTGAATTTAATCATTTCTTCAAGCCGATGAATCAGCACTGTTGGATGAAAGGGTAACACCCAAGGCTGGGCATGGTGGCTTACGCCTGTAATCCCAGCACTTTGGGAGGCCAAGGCAGGTGGATCACGAGGTCAGGAGTTCGCAACCAGCCTGACCAACATGGTGAAACCTTGTCTCTACTAAAAATGCAAAAATTAGCAGGGCGTGGTGGCGTGCACCTGTAATCCCAGCTATTCAGGAGGCTAAGGCAGGAGAATCACTTGAACCTGGGAGGCAAAGCTTGCAGTAAGAGAAGACTGTGCCACTGCACTCCAGCCTGGGCAAAAGAGCGAGACTCCATTTCAAAACAAACAAACAAACAAAAAGAAAGGGTAACCTAAAACAGCAGAACTCCACAAAAAAATAAATAAATACACTGCTTTCAGGTATGCTAATTCATTCTCCTTTTTAATACTTTTGTCTTTAAGGGGCAGGCAGTCAGGCACTGTCTTTCCTCTGCCTCACTTCGCAAAATGCTACCTTAGCACTGCTGATATCATTCTTGCTATTTCCATTTTCTTTTTCTTTTACTGCCTTTACTTAGAAATAATAAATGGACTGATTTTCTACAAAAAAGAGAGTCAATTCTAGCCTTTTGTTGTTTCAAAGTAAAAATTAATAATTCTATAATATTTTATCAGGTACTTTTTAACAGAATTTCCATCTAATGTTTTTTCCACTCTGAGGACATATTATTTCTCATAATCACTTAATTCCTTTGTTTCTTTGTTACATTTTTTTTCCCATAAAGCACACCTTTTGGAATTAAGTCCTGCTATTCTTTTCTGGAAATTCACATGAGAAATTGCTTTAAAAGATAGACCACAAAATTTGGCACATGTCTTCATTTTAATGGCTTGCACAAATTTGATTATCCCCTCTTCTGCTAGATACTTGACATATACCCGAATTCAGATTAATCATGTTTTAAAAAGCAAACTTCTGGTATAATCTGCAACCTTTTCTTGCTAATGTAAACTGAAAGTATTCTATTCAAATTATTATAAGAGATATAAACCCAGGGTGCTAGAACTAATGTGCTCATTGCTTGATGTAACTTACTGACCTGATGTGAAGGAGTACATCCTCATTTAGAGCACTAATGTGAGGCAAATGTTACTTTTTGCCTGTTCTCTAGTGCAAGACAGATAAGGAAAAAGACAACCTACTGTAAAATAAATCATTTGGAAATATGCAAATCAGAGACAGTCTTGTCCAAATGGTGACTATATTAACAAATAGCTTTACCATCAATCATAATATAATTTTCATCTGGGTTAAGGTTTTTAACTATGCAAAGATGGGTCCCCTTCATTTGGAGCTTTGACAAAAAGGCATGATGACTAATTTATTTAACTGAGTTTAATAAATAATTTTGGGGTTTTTGTTTGTTTCTTTTCTTCTTAACATAGTAGTTCTCTTTTGATCTTTTGCTATGTCTCATAAATCAAACTGCATTTTCTTCTTTCACTTGGTTAGGAACTGGGATCTTGTATCATTGGTTATTAGAAAAAAAATCTATAATGAAATATTTGATAGGTCATTTGGTAGGAAGAGAATCAGCACCCCTGAATATCTGGGGCAATTTCAGGAATATTATAAGCCAAAAAAGAAGAAGATAAAGTCTCCCCGAAATACCAATTTTCTTACCGTATTTGTTCCTGATCATTATGTAATATGAGTTGTGGAAAGACTGAAATAAGAGGAGCTGATTAAAGAAAATAGAATAAAATATTTAAAATCTATAAAAATTGATACAATCTTCTCAAATATTGTCCTGTCTGAGACAAACTTTGAATGAGTCACAATCTGCTTCCCTAATAATTGTCAGAACCTAGAATTAAATAAAATTTTTCAAGATTATATGAGCTGGACTGCTTTTTTTTTTCTTCTTAAATTTGTCTGTTGGATCCTAAATGGCCAAAATTACAATGTCTAGAGTCTTGGTAACATCTGTACCCTAAGTAAGAAATTCAGGAATTAACCTTGCTTCAGATAGGTTGGAGCATAAGACCGGCCCTAATCTCTGTCTGAATTTTAAATTCTTTTCTAAAATTTTGTGTTTGCCTTTCTTTGCATGGGAAGACTCATTGAATTCTCTCTCTGTTTATTTAAGTCAAAAATCTAATGCACAGCTCATATTCCCAGTATTCTGTTTCTGCTACCCTCACTTTTAACTTTGAACAATTTCTGATTTACATTTCCTCTGGCTACATTCACTGTGGGGCTTTTTAATTAGAGGTCTTTTTGTTTCTGTTCTCAGATACACACTTTCTCCAGCTGCTCCTCAGAGCTATCAGAACCCCTTGATTTGTCTTTGAACTAAAGGCATAAAAACTTAAAATATTATATCTTTAAGGTACATTGCTTTATCTCTAAACAATAATTACCATGAAAGCCAATTTTGTTCCAAGGCCAGTATTTGCTTCAGTCTGGTCATTGTTCTGGTTCACTGACACTTCCAGTGGTTTTTGAGACTTGGGACTGGGGACTTGTGTTCTTTCTGCCTACTCTGATGTGCTTGATGGAAAAATTTTTGAAGTTGCAATTGCAAATGAGACACACATTTGGGATAACTCAGAGCATACAATTCCCTTGGGGAACTAAAGAGAACGGCCCCCCTTATTCTATTAGTCTTTGCTGTTTTAGAACAATTCCTATTCTTTTCCTCACTACCGTCCTACAGAATAAAAATCTCAGCATTTAGTATGCAAAAGGTGCCTCTTGCTTTCAAATTGTTGATGGCCCAGCAGAAAAGTATTCTTCAACATTTAAAGTTCATTAATGCTTACTTTCTCACTGTATTTATGGTTTACACCATAGGTACTACACAATTCTAAATGATTTCCATAAATAAGGCATTATCTTTCTTTTATCTTCTAATAATCTTTCTCCTTGTCTTTAATCATACCTCATGGCATAGATCTGTAAAAACAATTATGAGACAACACATGTTTGGCAGCCTTGTCATTATCTATGAGTTAAGAAAGGTCAGACTCTCTCAGTACTTTGGATGGAAATCTCCAAAGAAAAGCCAGGTGTTTCATGGATAGGCACTGGGGATTCACATGGAGGAACTCTGTCCTTTAAAAGGGAAAAACACAGTCTTCATAAGACAGTAAAGTTCTTCCCCTCCTCCCAATGAAGCAGCTCTCTTGCTTTCAGGTGAGGAGATAAAATTGCCCATGAAAGTATATATTCAAAAGAATGAACAAATGGACATTAGTGACTTTTTAAAACAAGGCTCTTCTAAGAAAGTAAGATAATTGAACTAATAGGATTCAGAGTTGTTTACGCAAATGTGGTGACTCTAGCCCTCTCTCTGCCTTCTAATCTCCACAAGGGAAAAGAGGACGGCAGGTATTCATGGTGATTAATTACACACACATGCCTCCCCAGAGTCATATCATGGTGATAGATGTCTGCATAATGCTGAAGTCCTCTAATTAGGACTGACTGAGTATGGTAGATTAAAATTCTAAACATTAGGCTTTGAGGAGAAACTCCAGCCCCCATTCAATTTTCATTAGTTTAGAGTCACTTCGTATATTGAAACTCATCTGAGAATATTCATGGGTTCTCTGAGAAATTTAGCTACATCCCAGGAATGCAGAAGTTTGACAATGATTTTAAATCCTTAAGCAGACTGGATTGTTTCAGTGGCACTTTCTGCCTAGAGGCACTGTCTTCATAACATTAATTAAGATAATAAAGAGAAAACAAATAGAATGTCTTCTAAATGATTACATTTATTTTGTTTGTTCCTTAGTTTTAAAGCCTTAACCTAGTTTTCCCTAAATAACAAGTTCACACCTTGCTTGGATTTTTCTTACTCTGTTCTTTTAAAGCAAAATTTCCATTTCTTAAACATGTTAGCACTAAATGCATTATTTGGTGAAGAAAAATAATCCAAGTAAATTTTCATTTTATCTGCTTTTAGTTTCCAGAAAAAAAAATTAAAGGGAATTTTTTTTTTTTTAGTACACAATGTATACAAATGAAATGGTAGAATTACCACACTTAGTAACAACAAAATCACAGGAAGAAAAATAATGCAGTCCGTCCACTTAGGGTCATTGTAAGTAACCTACAAATTCAGTGCAATAAATAGATTTGATAAACTTTTAAAACATGTAGCTATTGGGTCTTAAAACTGATTTGTTATTTCAACAAACTCATGTCAGGTGATGCTGTTCCTGGTGTCAGTTTCAATGCTTGCCTGTTTTACCTCAGCCTGAATTCCAAGAGGGCAAGACTGCTTAAATAAGTGCACTAAGACGGAATGGAAGGGCTCGGGTGGAGGAAAAGTACTAGGAGAGAGTTCTTGATCTATAATCTGCTCCCACCTCTAAAAATTCCCTCTGGCAGACCTCTTCCTTGACACTACTCTGCCTCCGAAATGCAGATAGAGCCTCAAGCGAGGATTCTTATTACTGAACTAATTCCAGGTTTGAAGACTATCACTTGCCTGTCAGCTGAAAGTTTAATGAAAAACTTCATAGGCAAAATGACAATCTGAAAGTGGGAAAATGGAAATCAAGCCTTGAGCATGTAGCAAAATAAAATAAATAGCTTTCCCATTTGGTTCTAGCTGTTCACTTTGCATTTGGCAGCATCTGTCATTGTTGGCATTTTTGAATTGGTTTCCAGCTCTATACTCTTGGTTAACAGTGGTGTATAACGCGAGTCTTCTCTGGCATATCTTGTGCATTGTTTATGGTTTCGTGATTGAGACAGAGCAGACATAGGAATTTCTATCTGCTAATTTTCTCATTCTGATGACTTTAGGGTAATAGAGAAAGTTTCAAGTACTGATCATGTTCCTGTTTATAGCCTCTATTTACTACTTCAAGGCATGTTTATGCCATCTCTGATCTCAAGGTGGTGCTGGGAAAGAGATCTGAGCGCCACATGGCACTAGTTATACGAGTGAAAGGTATCCCTGAAATACAAGGGAGAGAAGTTTTGTGCACAGTTAAAAAGAAACTATGTCATGTTATATCTTCATGTTCGTCATTTATATTTTGTTGAGTTCTTTGATCCCTTTTTCTACTTCTTCTCATTCTTAACCATAGCCAGAAAGCCCTCCAAATTCCTTGATTGAAATATTCCTATTTCTCGCTGCCAGGTTATTATTATTCTTGAGGCTTTTCAGTTACTGTTTATCTAAAAATTTGAAGCCTATTCAGAAACATTATTTTAAAGGCTATTTCATTACTACTGGTATCAGGTGAGGCTTGGTTTATCCAAAGGGGGGGAAAAAAAAAAAAGACCAAACATATCCGTGGCTTGAATAATATCTGCTTTTGTTTTTCTCACATGTAAAAGTCTTGAGGTAAACTACCCAATTGATTTCATGTTAATTTTCCTCTATGAAAACTCTGGGAACTCAGGTTATTCTATCTCATTATGTTTATCTTGTTTTAGGAGTTTTGATCCTAAAGGCTGTCTTATATGGCAGAATTGTTGCTTCAACTCCAGACAGCATACTCAGATTCAAGGAAAGAAAGGGGAAGAAGAAGATGCAAAGGACACATGTAATGGCTTTCTTTTGAGGAAGATTTCCATCTGTTCACATCTCTTTGGCCAGATTATATGATATACATAATTGAAAGTGGGTTGAGAAATGCTGGGTTCAACTAAAATTAGGCATTCTATTACTCTTTTATAAAGGGAAAAAAGGATATTGAAATAATGATGTCTGACTTTTTTTTCTAGAAATTAAGGTTTTTTTGTTTTTTTTGTTTTTTTGTTTTTTGTTTTTTTTAAATCTAAGAACTTTGCAAGCAGCAGATAAAATACTTTGGCTTGTAATATTACTGTTAACTTGCCCTATATAAAAGGCAAGTAATCACTTATACTTTGGAAATCTTTACAATAAAATGGGGATAATAATAACACAATTCACAGAAGATATGCTGAAGATTGATCATATATAAAAGAAATAGGATAAAGGTCTATACAAAATATGTGTTCTATAAGTGTTGTCCTCCTCCCTTTCTTGTAACTTCTTTTCTTGTAAGTTAGTTTGTAGTCTTACAGGAGCTTTACTAATTGTACAAAATTAACTAGCACTGTGCAACAGAAAAAACATAACCTACAAATGTGAGCTACGAATACAAATGCATTTAATTTCATATTTTCTGTAGGCACATTTTTTAAAAATGTTAAAACCTGGATGAAATTAGTTTAATGTCATATTTTATTTAATGTTATGTAGATAAAATACTATAATTTCAACATAAAATCAATATAAAATTCTTGAGATAATGTTTATTTTTCTTTTTCATACTAAATGTTACATATCACTGTGCATTTTATACCTATTACCCATCTAAATTTGGACAATACACATTTTGAGTTTTTGTTTGTTTGTTTTTTTTTTTTTTGGTCACTCTGTCTCCCAGACTGGAGTGCAGTGGCACAATCATACCTGACTGCAGCCTCCAATTCCTGGATTAAAGCAATCCTCCTAGTCCTCCTGCCTCAGCCCCTGAAAGCACTGGAATTATAAGCATGAGCCACTGCACCTAGTCCATAAGTTGTTAATTAATATTAGAAATGAATATGTAAAATAGGTCATGGAATCAATGGTACTGAACATAGTTCAACTGTACCACCGAGTAGGAAGAGTCAAATCAACACTTGATTTTGCCAGGACCATCAAAATCCATGTGTTCGAATCATTGTACCTCACAAATGAAAAAGAATGAATAGATCGAAAGCAGACAATTAAAATGCAGATAACTTACTAATGAGTCTCTATGACAGTAATTAAATAAAACCAATAAACTCTATACATGTACTTTTATCAATCAACTTGACACTTTTATGGTAAAATTAATTGATTTTATGTTTTAAATTTATCTGAAATTGCAATGAGATTATTTTAGAGAAAAATGGTTTCTTCTGATTTGAAATCCCTCATTTAGTGTATGAACACAGGCTCAAGGAAAGTGAATTAATTTACCTCTAGAAAACTAGTTAGTGACAGAATTGCTATAACTAAGTCCTAAAACTAAATCTAAAAATCCATGTAAATGCTAAAGATTATTTCAGCAAATGTATAAAACACAGATTTTCATTCCAAGTTGCAACTGTGCCCCAGAGCACTTGCCACACTTCTGCTTGTTCTATGCACACTCATGACCAAGCCTCTGCACTCACTTGTGCTGACAATTTCATTTCCTCAAAATATTCACAAGAGCCAACTGTGTTCACAGTGAAGTCAGAGGAAGCCCTTTTATTACATCGGAGTTTATAAGTCTCCATGTTGACTTAAAACAGCAGAATGTTGTCTTAAGTCTCCATGTTGACTTAAAATTCGCAGTTCTGGAAGCCAGAAGTCTGAAATCAAGCTATCAAGAGGGTTGGTTCCTTCTAGAAACTCTGGGGAAGAATTCATTCTATGCCTCTCCTGGCTTCCAGTGGCTAATGGCACTTCTTGGTTACAGGATTACTGGCTTGTAGCAGCATTCTTCCAATCTCTGCCTCCATCTTCACATTGCCTTTTCCTCTAGGTGACCATGTCTTCTGGCTGTCTAAACTCTTCCTTAGTCTTTCTCTTATAAGGATATTTGTCATTGGATTTAGGGGCCACCTAAAGAAATCCAAGAGCATTTCTTACTCTCAAGGTAACAGCCACAGCTTCCTGTGATAGGACATAGACTTCTCTTTTTGGAAGCAGCCATTCAACCTACTAAGGAGGGGTGCTTAAAATCCAAAAAGACTAAGTTAATTAACCAAAAATTAGTATAATGTGACTATTAAGCAGTAAGATTGATTTTCTGATATGGTTTAGTTAATTCAGAATCACAAAAGAGGGGTTGTGTAAATAATTTCAGAAAAAAGAGTTTTGAAAATAAAAGTGCTCTTTTAGATACTTTGAAAGTGAATTTTGCGTGTACGTACTGTTTTTCACAAGATGGGTGAAAGAAGAACATTTAATAAACAGAAAGCAAAAGCAAAGAGTTGTGTTCTATAATTATAAAATATACTCAACTATGGACTAAGGGAGAATGGCTTGTTTTCTTCAATCTTTAAAATTGATATTAAAATTTGGCAGGGTTTGTTTTTGTCGTTACCTACCATATGAGGAGAACAATTGAGTTATTTTTATATTGTGAGGCCATAACAGTTAAAAAATCAATATAGAAAACTCCAAATTTTTGTAAAGTTTGGCTTCTTCATTTCATATCATAGGCATATTTGCTCTCATAATATTTTATTACTTGCTATACTAAGATTATTATTTGAGGAAAGAAATTTTCCTTTTTCAATTTATTTTTATCACACTAATATATGAACATGTGCATTTTTTGTAATTTTTTTTGAGGCAGGGTCTCTGTCACCCAGGCTAAAGGGCAGTGGTGTGACAGGGTTCATTGCAACCTCCAAATCCTGGGTTCAAGAGATTCTCATGCCTCAGCCTCTCAAGTAGTTGGGGTTACAGTCACACACCACCATACCCAGCTAATTTTGTTGTATTTTTTGGTAGAGATGGAGTTTCACTGTGTTGCCCAGGCTGGTGTCAAACTCATGACCTCAAGTGATCAGACTACCTCGGCCTCCCAAAGTGCTAGGATCACAGGCGTGAGTCACCGAGCCCAGCCCATATGAACATGGTTTTAAAAGTCAAATGGATATCAGTTTAAAATAGAGATTGGAAGTGTTATCTTTTTTTTTTTTTTTTTTTTTTTTTAAACGGGGTTTCGCTCTGTCACCCGGGCTAGAGTGCAGTGGCACAATCTGGGCTCACTGCAAGCTCCACCTCCCGGGTTCACGGCATTCTCCTGCCTCAGCCTCCCGAGTAGCTGGGACTACAGGCGCCCACCATCACGCCCGGCTAATTTTTTTTTTTTTTTTTTTGTACTTTCAGTAGGGACAGGGTTTCACTGTGTTAGACAGGATAGTCTCAATCTCCTGACCTTGTGATCCACCTGCCTCAGCCTCCCAAAGTGCTGGGATTACAGGCATGAGCCACTGCACCTGGCTGGAAATGTGCTTTTATTTCTCCCCTAGAAGTCACACTAAAAAGAGGATAGAACAAAAAAAAGCCTAAGTATGCTAGGACAGAAAGACGAAATAAAAACCAACATCAGATAAAGGAGACTAGACATGAGAGCCAAATTGTGGAAAACTGAAAGTGTATGAAAGATTAATAACTGATTTAGGATGCTGAGAGTGTTACAACCTAAGCTTGTAGTGTGAGAAGTCAATTATATGCAAGGCAATCCAAGCTAAAGAATGCTTAATTTCTCAGGAATTGAAGATAAGAAACTGAAAATGACTTTTGGTTAAAAATTCTCGTCAAGGGATATTGGACTCACAGTTACCCCCACTTATCTTATTTCAAGGACTATAGCTCTCCATCCTAGGAAGCTACTAGATACTTAGAACAAAGTTATACATCAACAGACACTGAGAAGACTGGAGGGGCGGTGTACTGCAAAGATACATGTGAACATCTACCTGACTTTTTTTCTACTCTCTTTCAAGAACGTAGAGAGCTAGACTTATACTCCTAGGAAAGATACGGGACAGTTCTTCTAGAGGAATATGAAAATAATCCAAAGAGGATAAGATGTATACACATTAACTGATATTCAGGGATTTTATAGTAAAGTGTTGTGTTTTCAAGCCATACCCATACACAGAGGTTCCTGTATGCTTATGAGTGCCAAAGATTGACAGATAATTTGTAAAAAGTACGTAAACTTGTAGACAAAAGTAAAAACATACAATCATAAAAATAGACTCTGAGAAAATAAAGGCAGAGATATTTCAAGAAGCAGAAGTAACTCAGAAATGAAGGAATTTAATACTTACGAAAAAAGAGATTGCATCCGTGAAATAAGAACGGAAGGCAATAAAAAGAAACATTCAAATAACAAGAAAGCTCTTAAAAATGAAAAAGATGGTAGCAGATATTTATTTTAAAAAATAGAAATAAAGTTAAGAAAAATCTCACAAAAATGAAACAAATGGACAAAGACAAAAAACAGGAAAAATTCAAGTCAATTTAGATCAGTCTAAAGTATTCAGAGTTGCTTTAGGAAAACAAGAAGGTGAAAAGTAGGGATCTCCCTTTTATCAAAAAAAAATTGATACAATTTTTTTCAGGACTAAAATTTATGAATTTCCACACAGAAATATCCCTGAAGTATCCTGCACAAGAAATGAAACACATACATACACTCATTCAAGCCTTTTGTCCTGACACTGAAGAATAGAGAGGATAAAGCAAAGATTCTTAAAGCTTACATAAAAGGGAAAAAAAATCAAAAAGTCTCGTTGTACAATGAGACTAGATTTCCCATTACCAGCAAAAGAAGGTAGAAAGCAATGTAGAAATGTCTTCAAGATCATAGGAAAAAAATATTTCAAACTCACTTATTGTCTATCAACCAGCTAAAAGTTAAGACTGAGCTGATTACATTTTCAGACATGAAAAGACTCAAAGAGCTGCACTTTGTGTGCCATTGAAAGGTGTGGTGAAACATGAAAGAGGAAAATCATGGAATTCGGGAAAGTAACAGGCTGTCAGGCTTTTACATGGGAAATGAATGAAACACATTTCTGAGATTAAGAGGAAGAAAATTTTCAATATAACACCTATACAGAAAGCCCAGAAGCAATAAAATCATACTGGATTAGGGCAAAAGAGGTATAATTCCAAGGTAAAAGAGGCAGCAGGTTAGGATGGAGTGTAGAAATAAAATAAGTTTCCTGATGGGTTTGAAAGTTTTATGAGAAAGCAGGAAGTTTGTCAGAGGTTTTGTAGATTAATTTCTATAGGATTTCTCTTTCCATTTAATTTGGTTCAGGTTGGGTTTCTCTAAGACTACAGGTCTTAATACACATGGAAACACATAAGCCACACCATGACGTCGCAATTGTTGAAAATAAAAATGTGGAACTCTGTGAGCCTGGGTAGTGTAGGGAAAATTGAGAATAATTGCACATCAGGGCAGGAGTTATCAAGGCCCTGTTATGTAACAGTGAAGCAGTTAACATATCTCTGGCATTTTACTGGCTCAGACCACATGTCCAGTGAGGGTCTGTCACCCAAGTTATGGTTATAAAATACTAGAACACTGATTTTTTTCCCCTATTTCGAAAGGCCTTTGTTAATGTGCTATAAGAAAAAGATAACTTCAGTGGCTCACACCTGTAATCCCAGCACTTGGGAGGCCAAAGCAGGCAGATCACCTGAGGCCAGGAGTTCGAGACCAGCCTGGCCAACATGATGAAACCCTGTCTCTACTAAAAATACAAAAATTAGCTGGGCCTGGTGACATGGGTCTGTAGTCCCACTACACAGGAGGCTGAGGCAGGAGAATCACTTGAACCCAGGAGCCAGAGGTTGCAGTGAGTGGAGATGGCGCACTGCACTCCAGCCTGGGTCTGGGTGACAGAGAGAGACTCTGTCTCGAAAAATAAAAAAAAAAAAAGGAAAAAGAAAAAGACAACTTCAAATTCAGTGGAACCACCTGGAAGAAAATAGGGAAGAGCAGAATTATTTTATAATTTTATTAAAAGGCATTCTTGCTGCTTGTTTTCAGTGACCTGAAGCAATCATTTGATTATAATTCATCTTTAAGAAGAATGAAAGTTAAGTTTCCTGCCACAACTTAGTTGGATCAGAAATCATGTAATTTGGGATATTTTAGGATGGGGAAATGGGAAACTGGGGATGAGTCAAATCATCACTAGAACCTGAGTCTCAGACCCTTGCCAAGCACTGAGTACACCCTATTTAACAGGGGTAATAGTGTCACCTATTATTGGACTCACATTGTAGAAGCCATTTCTGAAGTTCCATAATTAACACATTCCCTAAGCTATCATATCCCTATGTATAAACTGTACTATCATCTGGAAAATCCACATTTAGATATAATGTAATCAATAAATACCCACAAGTACATTCTTCAGAAGTGATGAAGCAGTTGGGATTTATGGTCATTTCCAGGGAATTATAGGTTTCTGGCCAGTGTTCTGTACATCATACTTGTATCAATATCTCCTTCCTACTGACTTGCCCCCTGGGATTCCCCAACCTACCCCTGGTCTCTACTGCAGGTTTGGGCTTAAGCAGCCTTATTTGCAACCTATGGCCCTTTCTCCAGATGACTAGCCAGAGAGTGCCATATCTAGCCTGCCCAGAGTCAACAACATTCTTTCAAAAATCCTAATTTTAAGAAGTACAGATAACTAAGTCAAATAGAATTCTGTTCTACCGTTTCCACAGTGTCCATAAAGCTTACACAAGTGTCTTCCTAGTGTTTCGTATGAAATGCTGTTCTATTACTTTTTTGACCTTTTTTGTCCTTCTTTGAATGAATGTCTGTTTCATAATACAAACAAACAAAATCTCTTCTTAAAATACTTTGGCAACTTAAACATTTATTAAACTATAGCTTCTATGAGACAATAATACTTAACACACATTATTAAGACAAGCAATATGTTTTGTACATGCAACTTCCCAAATGTACTTATAACTACCACTATAATTGTGTCATAAGTTGTGTTGTGTCACATGTTCATATTAATCTAAATTTAAACTTGTATTAAATATGATAGTGGGCCGGGCATGGTGGCTTATGCCTGTAATTCCAGCACTTTGGGAGGCTGAGGCAGGGGGATCATGAGGTCAGGAGTTCAAGACCAGTCTGGCCAACATGGTGAAACCCTGTCTGTATTAAAAATACAAAAAAAAAATTGGCTGGGTTTGGTGGCTAAGTAGGTGTAATCCCAGCTACTTGGGAGGTTGAGGCAAGAGAATCGCTTGAACCTGGGAGGCGAGGCGGAGGGTGCACTGCACTCCAGCCTGGGTGACAAAGCAAGACTCCATCTCAAGGGAAAAAAAAAAAAACACAACATATATATATATATATATATACACACACACACACATATATATGTATGTAAATATATATACACACACACATATATTCACATATACACACTTATATACATATGTGATATATATGTGTATATATGTGTGTGTATGTGTGTGTATATATATACTTGAGAGAATAAAATTCGTGACTTTCTTAAACAACCCAATAGAACACCCCAAATAAAGAAGACTATGGTATTCTATAAATCTCTCATGTAAAATCTAGCCAATTATATGACTATTTCTAGTTCTATTTCTGAATAGGACAAAAAAAAGAAAATCTTATTTCTAATTCTAATTCTGATTTAAATTTAGTCAATTAAAAGAGGTTAATAAGAGATATAAAACACTTTCTGGTTACTAGCAGATATACATAAGAAGTAATTATTACTAATAGCAATTTAGTACTATACATTTATTTCTATTTATACATTGGTTAGTAAAATCAAGTAAAAAACACATTAATGTATTCTTGAAAGTGCTCATTACTTTGTTTATTAAGGCACTGAAATATATTTGATGTTGAATTTGTCATACATCCTAAAGTTCTAAATGCACTTAGAGGGGAAAGCATAATTGAGGTCAAGATGTGAAGATTTATAATTCCAAATGATTTCTGATAAATGGAAGTACTGTAATTCATAAGGTAAATTAAAAGGTTACTCATTTGGGATTATATGACTTTTTCTCTTGCTCTTTTATGTCAGAGTTCTCCATTATTTTGTCATTGGTTATTTTGACAAATTGAAGAGATGTGTAGAAATAGTAGAGATGTTTGAGGCCAGCGGGCTGAAGTATATTTTAATGAAGTACATGGACTACTGGAGGTCTTTCAACTACCATGTCTCTTGTAGACCATGGCCTGCTCTATAGTCCATGTTGGCAATTTCTCCTGTTACAATTAATTTCACATGTGGTTAACTTTATCTTCTTACAGGATAGCTGAGATGATTTTTGCACATCCAACCAGAAATGTTTGGTTAGACAAACATTTGTTATTTTTGAGGCACTAGACTTACAGAATTGAAAAGGCATGTACTTTATTTTTAATAATCTCAGAATCTAATTAAGGGAGACATGAAAACAGCTCATGATGGTATAGGGAAGATTCATATGTCCACGATTATGGGGAAACAGTGCTTCTAGATTGAATGGTGTCTCCCTAAATTTCACGTGTTGAAGCTGTAACACTTCATGTGACTATGTTGGAGATAGGGTCTTTAAGGTGATGAGTAAGGTTAAATGAGGTCAAAAGGGTTGAATTCTCACTCAATAGAACTCAACAGAACTTGCCCTAATAGGAAGAGAAAGAGGTACCAGAGCTCACTCTCCACCATGTGAGAACATAGCAAAAAGGTAGCTGTCTGCAAACCTGTAACAGGTCCCTCACCAGAACTGACTGCACAGGCACCCTGATGTTAGACTTCTAGCCTCCAGAACTGTAAGAATATTAATTTCTACTGTTACAGCCTCCCAATCTATGGTATTTTGTTATGGCAGCACAAGCTAATGTACACGAAATGGGAAAATTTAACCCTGGTTGAGGGGACAGGGATGATATAAATCTTTACAGAGAAGCTGACTGTGATATGTAAAATAATGTTCCTTCCCATCGAAACTTGTAAATGTGTTACCTTACATGGCAAAACAGATCTATCTCCTAGGGCCTTCAGATGGAATGCAGTTTGGCCAAGACCTTGATTTAGCCCAAGACCCATTTCAGAGTTGTAACTTCCAGAAGTGTAAGATGATAATTTTTGTTATTTTAAGCCACTTGGTTTGTTGTAACTTGTTACATCAGCAAAAGGAAACTAACACATCACATACTGGGCTTTGGCCTTGCTTTAGATGGCAAAATGGGCAGAATGCGCATTCACAAGCAAAACAAGGAACTGAGTTGGGGAAAGCAGCTGTCATTGCACAAATGTCAGCATGAAAAAGAATGGCTGGTTCAGAGAACTAAGTGATTCAGCTTGGATAAAGTGCAAAAGGTGAGCTGGAATTAGAGGGTGGTGAAGCCTGAACGCACTGGCAGAGATTGCAGTTTGAAGACATGGTAGGCCTTGCAAATTGCTTGAGTTTTGTTGTAGGGAATGAGGTGAAGGTTTTAGATGTCATGCTTGGAGATACAATTATCAAAAGACTAACAGAAAGGCAGTGTGGGAGACAGTTGGGGATTTGGAGTGGGGATAATCCTGAACATTTAAATACCATTTAGAGGACTATAAAGGAATGTGATCTCTACCTAACTCACCAGATCCATCCTCTAGTCTTTAATATTTTCTTAAGAAGACCTAGTAATTTTCTACCACTTTGCTGTGTTCCATCTGTCCAACTTCTCTTATCCATGCAAAGTTAATGATCAAAATGTTGCATTATATAGTTAAAAGAAAAATACCAACTTTTAATTTCTTATCCACTTTAATTACCATAGCTGGATATTAAAATCTTTACTTCCCTAAAACCCAGTTAATAAGAACACAGGAATATATAAGGATTCGTTTTTCAGCTATTGCCACTTTCTCCAGATTGTTTATGTTGTCTGCATCAAAAGTTCATGGAATTACTCTTTTCTGTGTTTCTACAATGTGTTGTGCATAATTAGTACTGTATATATATATGTACACTGCTACTTTGCATGTCTATGTTCCTTGCTAGTCTGTAATTCCTTTAAGGCAGAGAGAAATTTCTTTATCTTTACATCTCTGGCACTTGCTGATACATAATAGATGCTCAATAAATGTTTGTTGAAAAATAGTAAATAAGCAATGATAAATAAATGTCAGCCATTACAGTTGTTGGTCAGATACATATTCATTATCTTCCCAGAGAAAATCATCTGAATTATGCAAAGAGAAAAAATCAACATCAAACAAGAATACATATAGATGTGAAACTCAGAATTGATGATGCCAAGTAGCCAAGGAAGATTTCATATGAAGAAAAAAACAGCAGGGAAATTGTTGTACCTATGACTGCTAGGCTTATAGTAGCCCCATGACAACTGGAAGCAGTAAGAGCAAATTTTCTCAGGAAAAGCATGCCTACAATTCAAGGGATTGTCTTAGAAAAATGATCTCCAAAGTTGAGTAGGATTGAGCAGGAGATGGTAGTTGCAATAGCATCTGTATCTATTTGCAGTAACCTGCAAATAGACTCTTCAGCAATAATCAGTCCTCTGCACAACATCCAGGCAGGCCATACTGATTCTCTATTGAAAAGTGAGCTATATGGCAGTTTGCTTGGAAGAAAAAGAGAGTTGTTAGAACAAAAATGGCAATTATTTGAAATTCTTTATTATCATAATTATTAGAATTTTTCATGACTTTGACTAATTAGTCATATTAAATTACTTCACTACTTATTTTATGTATTTATATACTTGACAAAGTAACCCGATTTGCTCTCTAATTAATGTAAAGAATTTTACTGTTTCCAGAATCTACTCTATCAGCAATAACATCAGATTTATGAGAGCTAATCTCATTAATATTAATGGAATTTTTACATATAAATCTCATCATGTATCACTGACAGATGAGAGGTTGGTGAAAACTCTAAAAATCTCATGGGCTAAGGACATTAGCAAAAATGGATGGTATCAAGGGATAGAAACCTTATTAAAGCATTGTCATCTAAATTATATTCATCAATGGTAAGAAATAATTGTCATTGTATCATAGAGAAAATGAGCATTTTTACAGAATCGAAATAGATTCAAGTCTCCTTTCTTTTGGAGGAAAGTAGTATGGTGATACCTGCAAATGGAAAAATCACTAAGAATATATTTCGGCATAAAATTTCCTTGACAACTGTCTGATTATTTTTTGGAAATTATGCTTTTTAAAATGTTGCTTTAATTTATATATTTCAGTGAAGAAGAAAACCTCAGTTAAATGCTTACTCCCCTAAATAGTTCAGTCAATTTTCTGGGTAGCTACCATTTGCTATGCTTTGAAAACTTTAAGGCAGTAGAACAAACAGCAGCTGTGGCAGCAAGGGTGAAAGTGATATTACAGCTGTAGTAATATTGATTTTCATCAATAAGCAAAGTTAACCTTAGGTTGAGTGGGGAAGAGGGATTCCTAAGGCAACACATATTTCAACTTGAGAATTATCAGTCTAGAGCACAAATACTTGTACCCATACAAGCATTAACTGAAAATATTTAATTGACAACATGTAGAAATCAAGGTGGCGTAGGATGAAGGGCTAGTCATTTCTTTTTGTATCTTTTACATTAAAGTCTATGACTGCTTCTCCTCTGAATCAAAGCACTTCAGTTAATCTTCATTAAACATATCAAATGCAATTTTCAATGGAATAAAGAACCTTTATAAAAGCAAGTTAGATGAGTAAAAATAAAACAGATTGGAAAAAGACAGCTATTATAAAAACTTTTTCAACTTTAACAGAGCTTATAGGAGATTACTTTGAACAATTTCAATCCACTTATTTAAATAATCAACACATTTTCCAACACATTTATTTAATACTGACTATGTATAACACTATTGTAGATACTGGAGGTGGAAGTGCAAGTAAAAATACAAATAAATATTTAATTAAAATCATTGTATTATGGGCCAAGAGAAAATTACAAAAGCATACATCAGAGGGATTTAATTTAGATAAAAGAGGGTATGTGTAGACAGCAGAATGAGCAAGAGCTTCTTTAGGAACTAACATCTAAAATCAGAAAAGGAGTGAGATATGATTCGCAGAGGATGCCACTGGGGCTAGTGAACGGGAGGGCCTAGACAGATAGAACAGGGCCAGTGGTTTCCTGAGTGAGAAAAGACTGTGGCAATTCAACTGAAAGGCCAATGTAGCTGGGATACAAAGGGGTGGAGTAAAACAACGTGAAAGTAGAGAGATACTGGAGGACCTTCATCTATCTGGCAAAACTTTTGACCGGTATGCTAACAACTTTCAAAGCCATTCAATGATTTTAAATAGGGGAGTGGCATGATTATTTCTGAGTTTGTAAATCATCACTTTGGCTTTAATTTGGAAAGGGAAGCAAATAGAGAATGGATCATATTCAAGTAAAGATTTTTGTGCTAAAAATATTGTAAAATATGTGTAGCCTTTCAGGTAGTGATGTAGGAAAGCAATATACATCCTGATAGCCCAATTCTAATTTAGTTTTACATTTTAAATATTCAGCAATTAAATTCATTATTTGGGTTTTTAAATTTATACCAACTACTTCATATTTAATAGAATGTCATAAAATGTCTATGGGTAAAAATCATATTATAAAATAAGTAAATGGTTTTATATAATTAATAATTGATACAGTCATAACAAAAAAGCTCTGATTATTAAGATAAAGATAAACTTTCCACTAGTTTTAGGTACATATTTAAAATAATGCTATCTATGATGATAAATATTTTCATCCATCATCATCTGCAGATAACTTCCCAGAAATGTCAGTGGAGTGCAGAAAAAATTAATAATTCCCCTTTATTCTATAAGCAAAAAAAATAAAGTAAAAGAACAGATGCAACAACAAAACAGCAACCAGGGAGAAATATTTTTTTCTTTTCTTCCCACATATTGATCCTTCTTTTAATTTTAAAAATTTACAACACAGCAAACATCAAATAAGTAAATAAGAGTGAAGGCTGTGGCATGGATCACAAGCCCTTAGATAACTCATATTCAGATGAGAGACCCATTCCTGATGGGTTACTGAGGCAAAGCTGATATTTTATCTCACTGCTTTATAAGCTTTCTTTACTAGCTTTTGTTTCTAGTGCAGTGAAGTTGGTACCATCATCAAGACTTGCATCCCTTTGACACATTTATCAATACGAATATACAAGACCCTAAAATCATTTAAAATTAGCATTTACTGACACTTAACTGGTAAGGTATTAATTGGCAGAAGGGTATTTTGCATGCAAAGTCCACATCGTATGTCACCTTTAATTTACAGCTATGGCAAGTTCCATGCTGACACATTTGTAAAGGTAAAGCCATTAATTATTTGCCTCAGACCAAGAACATGGTATACCTTTTAATTTCCAGCCTATCATAGGTTTAATCTAAATATCTTTAAGCAGTTTTTGGCAATAATTTTGAGGGTCAACATGCAAATATTTAACCCAGAATCATGTGCAACTCAAAACCGTCAGGCTATTACTATGTTGACATTCCTGATATATTTTTATTTCATTTCAAAAGAAGAAAATTCAACTAGATATTACTGAATTTCTCAAACTGTCTAAACAATGAATGGCAAATTGGAGACATAGTTCAATAGATTTATAGTTGAACTATTGTAGTGCTTGCTACTTGTCTTTAGTTACAAATTTTAAACTGAAGACATAGCTATCTTCTGGAATTAAAACTCAGTTTCTGTACAATAAAAATACACTTAACAGAGTAGAAGTTTTATAAGGTTAGCATTGTATGTCTGGCTTGGAACTAACTATGACCATAATCTTGACCAGATTTTTAGATTTGTTCACTTAAAAATATGATATATAAACTTTCCGATAAAATAACGTAATAAAATAAATAAGGCAGAAATTAATAACTTTATATATATAAATACACACACGTATATATCTATAAATATTTTATACACATTAATATATAATATGAATATTTATAGGTGTGGATTTAGTATAATACACCTACTATTCAGAATGACAAATATTTTCTGGCTTATGTCCTGTACTTCGTGGCCCTGAATTGTGTCCCCATCTCTGACATAGTTTTTTGATAGTATCAAAGACGCTTTTTTTTACAATAGTACAGTAGTTCCCTCCATCTCTGTAGTTTCATTTTCAGTAGTTGCAGTTACCTGTGATCAACTGCAATCTGAAATATTCAATGGAAAATTCCAGAAACAAACAAGTCATAAGTTTTGAATTCCAAGCCATTTTGAGTAGTGTGATATTCTTTGTCCCGCCTGTGGCATGAATCATCTCTTTGTCTGGTGCATGCATGCTGTAGATGTCCCCCACCTGTGAGTCACTTAATAGCTATCTAGGTTGTCCAACTGACTGTCATGTTATGGCAGTGTTTATGTTCAAGCCATCCTTATTTTACTTACTGATGTCCTCAAAGCACAAGAATAGTGATGCTGCCAATTCAGATCTACCAAAGAGAAGACGAATATTTGCCCAATATAAATTGCTGCTGTGCCTAATTTATAAATTAAACTTTATCATAGGCAAGTATAGGAAAAAAACACGGTATCTATGGGGTGGTAACCATGGGGTTCATCACCATCCATGGTTTCAGGCATCCACTAGGGGTTTTGGAAAATATTTCACACAGATAAGCAAAGTCTACTGTATTCATAGTGATGGTCCTTTTGAATTCCTAAAATGTATAAATATAATGAAAAATAATGGTTTATATGAAATGCTTATTAAATATAAAGGTAATTAATGTCCCATCAGTAGGAGACACATCTTTTCCATTGGTGGTGTTTTCCATCAGCAACTGGAAATTTCATCTGAAAGGTTCTTTGATTCTGACTCATAGTAAGCCTCTATAGAGTACTGGAGTTTATGTGATAGTCCCTGGTCATTAACAAAATGACACTGAGGTAAGGGAAATTATCCAACAGCTGAAACAAAGGCCTTAGGTTGTAATTATGCAAACAAAACAATATGATTTATTAGAACATAGCTTAACATCTGTTTGAAACCATATTAAAATGAACTTATGATTATTTTCCGTCATTCTTTGCTTTGTAACCTAATGCAATGTCTTGTGTAAAATATATACGCATTAAATTATTTAATGGTATCCTTATTCTAAAGTCTGGCTTATCTTTTATATCAGTGTTAATGTTTACCTGTATAAAATTCTGTTTCAACTAATAGAATGCAAAATGATAGAAGAGAAGCAGTCAGAGTCTGGCAGAGCCATAACCAATAAGATGGCATGAATATTAAAAGGAGAAGTCATGCAAGAATAACCTTGATTACCTTTTTGTCAGAACATGGCATTTGATGAAAGGAAGTCAGTAAGCATAGATTATTTTTAGGAGTGCATTTTTTTGTAGTGCCTCAAATATTTAATTTAATTCAAAAAGGCTTTGAAATGAGTTTTGCTTTGATGTGTGAACCTTGTTAGAGAGATCATAACCAAACAACGGTTGTGTATTCAGAATAAGTGGGTTTATCACTTGTGTTAACAGTTTCCATATAGAGTGGACCAAAGAGTCAGATAGAAACCACAGCACATCTGAAACCAGTCTCAAATGTTTAAAGCCATGCAACTTAGCAATAGTATTGATACTATTTATCCTTCTAAAATTTTATTCATAGCAGTCATCAAATTTGATTTAATAGTTTACTTGTTTCTTACTCATCTCCCAGCCACATGCAAAATAATTTTGATGAAAACAGGGAACTTATCTGACTTACTCACATGTGCATGTCCAACAACTTGAGCAGAAACAATAGCATATGGTAGCCATAAGGTTAAAAATTATTATAAGAATGAAATGTAATTTTATTCTCCATGGTTTTCTGCATTTTAAAAGTTTTACACACTTAGTGTGTATTTCTTTTATAAAGGAAAACAACAGAAAGTTACAACTTTCTTATTTATATTTGTTGTTGCAGCATTTGTGCTTTGAATCTGTTCTTGTAAACTAGAAGGCTCAGAGGACAACATAGTCTACTGTGTCTACACAATCAGCAGTCTGAATAATTGTATTTTTCTTTTTTAATATTTACAAACAATTTCAGAATGTTGAAAGAGTAAAAGAAGAGTGCAAAGAGTTTTTTTAAATTTTGGATATGATATTTCACCACTGTTTGTAAAGAAAATTTTCAGGAGTCCACATTCAAATAGGCATAGATAATTTTTATAAGTTCAAATTTTATTATTGACATTATTTTCAACCCAAAGCTTTCATAGAGAGCCCTTTATGGTTAATGAATCTGATATCATAGTGAGATATTAATAAGGAACTCAAAAATTGTTGTGTTTGTTGAACACAGAATTCCTGAAGGCTACATTTTTAAGTATAGAGATTTCTAGTATCCAGCACAGTGTCTGGCCCATCATAAGGACACATTACCTATTTGTTAAATTAATGAACAAAGCTAGGTGTGAAAAGGACACAGTCTCTTTTCTCAAAATATCCTAATTCTATGTACAGGTGCCTTGGAGTAATTTTGTGTCAAGCCATAAAACGTGCAGCTTAAGTAATACAAGGAGAGGTGGGTGAATAAAGATTCCATAAATTACCAATGTTATCAATTATAAGGTGAAAATATTTTAATAAACAACATTATCTACATGTACATCAAGATACAAATATATCACTCTACCAAACATTTGAAATTTAGCTAGAAGATTTAGGTGAATACTTTTTATAATCTATGCTCCCCTTCCTGTATAGCCATCGCTCTGAAATGTTGGTACTAGCAAAGACAACACTGGAGTTCTTTATGGATTAAAATCGTATGCCTAGGAGTGCGTTGGACGCATACATATCACATACAATGGACAGTGTGGGTTTGGTGAGAGACCTACAAGAGAGAGCGTAGCAGTGGAATATAGGCCATACAACAGGGAGCGTGAGGTCAATTAGCAAAGCTTAGGTAGGGCATACTCAAAGCTAAAATGAGGTCCTTGAAGAAAAACAGATAACTCAGTTAAAAGGGGAATCCACAAGTGTCATTATGAGTTATGCACATGAAACACAGATTGGAGATTTGATGGAAAATCAGGAACATCTTGGACTGATAAGAATCACAATGGGAGAACCTAAAGATCTAGAAGTATCCCAGGCAAAAATGTAGTGGTAAGTCATGGTAGAACCTATTTTCAGAGCTCAAAGTTTTTACTCTCACATGTCTTAAGGAGAGGACCACACTGATTCCATATGACACATGAAGCTGTTTTTTTCTTTCTTGTTTGCTTGCTTGCTTGCTTCTTGCTTTCTTGCTTTCTTTTTGGTACCGGACAGCTAAGTCTTACTAACCTTCTAAGAGATGTTGCCTAGGTAGGTGGAGCAGCAGCTAACATATATATATACACTATATAATCTTATCTAAAAAGTAGATGATCTTATCTAAATACCAGGAAATAAAATAATTAACTGTCATGATCAGGAGGCTTAAAGTATATTCCCTTTTCCAAAATATATATGCACAGTTTTTGGATAGAACTATCATGGTTGGCTGATCTATCAATCTTGTTAATGCAAAAGTCAATACTTTCAGAAACCTTAAAGCAGTTTCTATGAACCTGATGCTGGAAAACAAAGTCTGATTCAAATGTCTCTGTTTGATGCTTCCAGAGGCAATTAATGAAATGACTACATCTATCACTACAAATAATAGTAATACTGAGGAATTAAAATTGAACTTGTAAGAAATTAGGTGCTAATGAGGCTATAATCTTTCTATTCTTGTCAAGAAACAAAAAAAGGCAGATTTCTGAAGTGACACTTTTTGGACAAAATAAGCAAAAATTTAAATGAGCCTTGCAAAATAATGCTATCTATAGGGAGTGTTCATGGTCACTATATGAGTTTTGCATGGAATGGAACCATCAGTCAAACCAGCAATGTCTACGCTGACCCATCACAATTAGGCATAATATCTTTCCAAATCAAATCTGTAAAATCCTGGCTGCCATTCTTTTGTGATAAAGCACAACTCTCAGATTTAGGAACGCAAGCCTCACTCACTTTTAGGAAATCACACTTCACGTTATTAAAGATACTTTTTTTCTTGAAGATTTCTTGATAAACTCCACATCTAACTGAATGTTACCTTATTGTAACATGATTGCTATTAATGACATAAAATATTTTTTGAGAGATAGAAAACAGTTGACATAAAATATGGACCTTTGTTAAAATATTTTATAGAGAGATAAGTGCAGTGTTTACCTTCGAAATACTGTTTTTAACAAGACATCAAAGGAAATGGTAAACAGTCCTCTTTTCTTATCAAAGTTATTTGATGGTGAAAATAATATTTGTAGAAGGCAAGAGTAGAAAGTATAAGTCATATGACTTTCTCTATTAAAGATTATGATTGTGTTAAAAGGTGACAATAAATTGTGTTAAAATTATAAGAATGATTAAAAATTGTGTTAAAAATATGTGACTGCCCAAAAATAAGCTGCCTTTTGGTGAAACAAATTTTATATTGAATTCATTGGTATATCATATTTAAGCAAAACTAAGACTATAATGGCATCTTATAAAGTTTGATTTTTAATGGCTAGACTTGGCTAGGGAATGAGATTTAGGAAGATAGTTTACATATAATTTTTAATTCTAATTTTCTCTAGTTTTAATATCAATGTGTTCTTTCATTCCACATATATCCATTGATCACTTTCTGTGAGCAAAGTGCACACCTAGGTCCTAACATACTTCTTCTTTCCATAGTCTAACACAATATTGTATTGGTCACGATTATAGGAGGTTTTTTTTTAATGTTTTATTATACAAAGTGTAGGCATGTACCAAAGCATATGGAAATCTATAAAAAATAATCCATACACACAAAAGTAAGCTTCAACAAATAAGAACCCATGGTCAATCTTACTTCCTTTAGTCCCTCTCCTACTTTTCCAGTTCCCATGTTATTTTGAGGCAAATTCTATGTTTAATACCATTTTATCTATAAGTACTTTAGTAATTATCTGTAAAATATATGGTTTCTTTTATAGCTTTATTTTTACAAAACCACTTCACCATATTACACCTAAAATTTGACAGTCTCTTAATATCATCAATTACATAGCTAGTGTTAAAATTTCCAATTATCATTTTTTATTTAAAAAATTAAATTATAGCACATATAAAAAGTGCAAAAATAATAAATGAACAGTTTGGTGAATTATCCTAAAGTACAAAACTTATGTAAGATACAGATCAAGAAATTGAATATTCCTAGAGTCACAGAAATTTTCTCTTGCCCCCTTTCAAGGGAAACCATTGTTCTGACTTCTGCCTAGATTAGCTTTGCCTGTTTTTGAATTTGATGTAAATGAAACCAACAGTGCATACACTTTTGCATTTGGTTTGTTTTACTGAACATTTTGTCTATGGGAGTCTCCATTATTGTGTGTAGTTATAGTTCATTGTTCATTTATTCTCATTGCTGTGTAGCATTCCATTTTGTATCATTATTTGTAAATTCTATTATCAGTTCCATGTGGAGCCACATTGGAATCTGAGGCTAAAGGAAACAATAATAGGGATCCTGCTTTTTTTTGCATTAATATTGATTTTTAAAATGTTGTACTAAATTTATGTATCTTCATTATTAGTCTTTTTATAGCCACTTAATTTTTTCTCCTGAAACAAGTGCTTCACTTACTTCACTCTAATCCCAACTCAGTCTGCTGTAAATGGACATGTCAGCTGCATACAGTTTTTGGAAATTATAAATAGTGTTGATGTAAACATATTTATATATTTCTGTTAAGTGTATACGCACACACATACACACACAAACAGGATTACAGGTAACTTTTTTTTTTAACCTTCTTTACAAATGTGTTATGTGTAGAACACATTATTGTCAACTACAATGTTGTATAGCAAATCTCCAAAACTTAATCAATTTGCATAACTTAAACATTATACTAGTTGAACAGAAACCCCTCATTTCCACTCTGCCCAACCCCAGGCAACCACAATTGTACTCTTTGTTTCTACGAGTTTGACTATTTTATATACCTCATATAGAAATCATGCAGTATTTGTACTTCTGTGACTGGCTTCTCTCACTTAGCTTAATATCCTCAATGTTCATACAATTATCATAAATAGTATTCTTTTTTTACAAAAGATGGAGTCTCACTATGTTGCCCAGTGTGCTCTAGAACTCCTGGGCTCAAGCGAACCTCCATCCTCAGCCTCCCCAGCAGCTGGGACAAGGCACACTTCATCATGTCTGGCTCAATTTTCTTTTAAATATCATAAAATCAAACTTAAAGGAATATTCTGTACACATTGTTTCTTTGAAAAGAACTCAACTATGATCCACGCATTGCTACTGTTTGATGTGGCTCTTAAGTCTCTTTAGATCTATAAGGTCTGCTCTCATCCTGTTTTCTCCCTTCTTTCAGTTTATTTGTTGAAAAAAAAATAGGTTATGTGTCCCACAGAGTTTCCCACTATCTGGATTTTGGTGTTGAGTCCCAAGGATGCATTTTTAAACATTTATCTGCCAGATTTATACGCATGATAAGCAGATTAAAATGTTTGGCAAAACTACTTTATAGGTGATGGGTGTGTTTTCTTCCACACACAAGCACACGAATACCTGATTGTCTCACATTTTTTATTAGCAGCCTTTCATGCCCAATTCCTGTATCCATTAATTTTGCCAAGCTTATGAAACATGCAAATGCTTACATTCTTTCTTGATTTATTAGTAGAGTATACCTGTGGGAATAAATATTTTCCATTAACTTTTGGGTTTTACAATGGTAGTCTTTATAGGAAAATAAAATAATTCTTGATTTTTTTTCTTTTAAATTGCCTGTTTTTAAAATAACATATTGCTTTATTAGTATTCACTAGTGATGGGCAATTACTTTCAAACTGTTACGAGCACATATATATTTAATCATATTTGGTCTGTTTCAACCTGTTACAATTATTTTCCTTAATGATGATGAAATTGTTCTGTCTTTGCTGGAATGAGATATGTTGACTCCTGAAAACTTTTGAAAAGAGCCAGTGGTCTTGTGTAGCTTCCTTGCTCTTTTTATGACAGGATGTTTTAGAAACATATTATAAATATGCTGCTTCGGGCCTGGCATGATCTGCTTTTCGTTTTGTAAATGGATCTACCCTCACTTTGAGTTTGTCTGATGTTTCTCAGGATTAGATTCAGGTGTTTCATTCCAGGTTTTAAAAATTACCTAAATAATGCTGTGTCCTTCAAAGGGTCAAGGGTCTCACATGGAAAGGCATAGGATGTCAATCTGCCTCACACTGCTGATGTTAGTTTTTACACTCAGTCAAGTTGTTGTGTTACTTTTCTTAGTATTACTATTTTTCATTGCAACTAATAAGGAATCTGTAGGAAGGCACTTGGACACCATGCAAATATCCTGTATCTCATTAAAGAAAATCTTCCTAGCTATAGCAACCATTCATCACTTCTTTGCCTAACCAGTCTTCACTATAATTGTTACAAAATTGTATTTTTCCATCTTCTGCAATTACTTACCATTTACCAACTGGCAATGGATATTGTACTTTAAGAAGCACTCTTCCCCCATTCATTTACCTGCTTACTTATTTATGATTGTTACATACTCTTGGATTCCTACTTTGATGTTTAAGTTTTCCAGGATTTGCCTGTTAAGTGTCACTTACAACTGCCTCCTATGACCTCGTAATATGCCCCCATGTGTTTTCTTATTATTATTATTTTAGCAGCATTTTCTTACTTTCTGTAATAGCAAAGTTTTCAAAATGATGATGTGCCTATCTTACACTAACTTTGTAATGGAGACATTTTATAAAATCAGGAAAAATTTGACATCATAATCTAATGAACACATTATTAGAAAATAAAATTAGAGGATAATATCTGCTAGGAATATAAATGCAAATACTTAACCCAATATGAGGAAATTGAATTCAGCAATCCTTCTGGATAACTAAGGACAATGGTTGCCATATAATATCCAAAATTTTCCTTTCCAAATCAAAAAAATAGGAAAGTTCTCTTTTTATTCTTAAAAGATCAAAAGTGAAAGTTAAATTTTGCAAATGTATGCCTAAAGCATAATTTGAATACAATGCTGAAATTGTAAATACCTGTAAGTAAAAAGAGAAAAATATCCCACCAAATCCCAGTGCAGATCTCTCAGGCTGCCACAATGCTCTTGCACAGACACAAGGCTTTGTGGCAAGCAAAGATGGGATAAGAAAAACTGTGGGAAAGCTATAACAGAGAGATTAGCCAAAGGAGCCTAAAGATGATTTGCAATGGACACTAAAAATATTCAATCCATTCTAAATCTAAAATACTGCATAAATGTCATCCAAGCAGATTGTGACGTTAACTACAAGGGAAGGAGTTTAAAATATACATATATGATTTAAAGGGGAGGCAGTATTTAAAGGGGCAATTATAACTTACAATGGATCATGCCATATAAAGGGATAGAATACATTTAAACGGAAATTTAAAAAGACATAGCTTCTGGGGAAGAAAAAGAGACAAACAAGAAGGCAGAAACACCTTTTGGCAATAGGATGATGAAGGAGAAAAGAAGAAAAAGAAGACCTTATTTGGATTCTATGGGACAAGAGAGGACTCATAATCCTTCCCCAAACAACAAAACAAATAAAACCCCCTATATTTTGCAATAATGACTGAGGGGAGGAGGTGCTTATGGATCATGCTTTTGGTTTCATGAATAACACTTTGATTAATCCTAGGTCACAGATAATTTTTCTGTGTTTACATTTAGACTTGTGTTACATTTTGAGTTAATTTGTATATAAGGTATAGGGTTTAGATTTAGGTTTGGTTATGTGTTTGCTTGTTTGTTTGCATATAATTATCACCAAATAGCTTCTTTTTTCATTCTGTCCAGGTTTTGTAGTTTCTTTCAATGGGAAAGATGGGATGAAATTAATTACTTTATCTTACTTAGTACCTCCAGTGTTCTCTTTAATAAACACTCCAGGTATTATAACTTAGATCAGGGACAAGAAAAAGATGCCCACTATGCCAACTATTATTGTATTGGTACTATTATCCAATGCAAATAGGCAGGATAAATTAATTAGTGGTCCAAGAAGGAGTAAATAAAAAGTCAGCTAGTCTCTATTTTGCATAGGAGTGGCACCATAAAACAATGATAGCAGCAATCAATGTTAAATCTAAGTCAAATCATAAAATAATTCAGTCAAGTAGCAGAATATAAAATTAATTCTCAAAAATCAATTGTTTTTTACTCAGAAATAATAAACCGATGACATATTGGTAGGAAAACTTTAGTTATAATGGCAATAATAAATATTAAATATTTAGAAAAAATTAATGAGAAATGTGCAAATCTTATACAGAAAAAATGTTAGGACAACACTAAAGGGTACAGAAATAGAATTAAACAAAACAACAACACAATATTTAAAAGGTAACAATTATCCATATATTAATATATAAAGTGAATGTGATAAGAATACAAATGCCAACAGACTATTGTAGGGAGTGAATCAAATTGCGACACTAAAGTTCATATGAAAAAATAAACATGCAAGAATAGCCAGGAAATTTTGGAAAATATGTTTATGATAGGAAAGTAGCTCTGCTCTAACACTAAAACATGTGATACACTACCCGTAAAATTAAAGTAGTGATGTACAGGCAAAGATGGCAAGAGAAAGTACAGAAATTAACCCCAGCACACAGAGTAATTCAGTATATGATAAAACGGCATCTTAAACCACTGGGGCAAGATGGATTTTTAAATAAATGATGCTGAAAAACCGTAGCCATATAAATAAAATTTGGCCCATACCTCATACCATATAAAAGAGTAAACTCCAAATAACTTAGGTATCTAAAAGTAAAAAGAAAACCTTGCAAATACTAGAAGAAACTTAGGCAAATTACTCTTTAACAATGATGTAGAACTCTGAGTCAAATCCAAAGGAAATGAAAGAAAGAGCTATAAATCTGATTCCCTGAACAAACACATTGCAAAGTGAATCATAAACAAGGCAAAATACTGTTGACAACTAGGAGATAATATTCATAGGCTATACCACAGACACAGGGTTGATATCCTTACTATTTAAAGAACTCCTAAAAATTGAAGGACAGTGCTTACTTTGGTAGGACATATACAAAAATTGGAATGACACAGAAAAGATTATCATGGCGCCTATGCAATGCTGAAGTATTTGTGAAGTATTCCATATTTTTCTGGCTCTGAAGTAGAATTCAGAATGGATAGGTACAAAGTTAATTGAACTACAGAAATACATTCTAACCCAATGCAAGGAAGCTAAAAATCAAGATAAGAATTGAACAAGCTGACAGACAAAATAGTATCGAGAAAAGTAACTGAACTGACAGAGCTGAAACACACAAGAATTTCATAATGCAATTACAAATATTAATAGCAGAATAGCCCAAGCAGAGGAAAGAATGTCTGAGCTTGAAGAATGACTTTCTGACATAAGATAGGCAGACAAGAATAGAGAAAAACAAATGAGAATGAATGAGCAAAACCTCTTAGAAGCATGGGATTATGCAAACAGACTGAATCTACAACTGATTGCTGCACTTCAAAGAGATAGGGAGAATGTAACCAACTCAGAAAACATATTTCAGGATGTCATCCAAGAGAATTTCCCCAACCTAGCTGCAGAGGCCAACATTCAATTCAGGAAATGCAGAGAATCCCTGTGGATGCTTCACAAGAAGATCATCCCAAAGACATGTAATTATCAGATTCCCCAAGGTCAAAATGAAAGAAAAAAAAATGTTAAAGACAGCTAGAGAGAAAGACCAGGTCACACACAAAGGGAAGCTCATCAGGCTAAGAGTGGACCTCTCAGCTGACACCCTACAAGCTAGAAGAGACTGGGGGTCAATATTCAACATTTTTAAGAAAAGAAATTCCAACCCAGAAGTTCATAAGCTGAGGAGAAATTGGATGCTTTTTAGACAAACAAGTGTTGAGAAATTTGTTACCACAGACCTGCCTTACAAGGGCTCCTGAAGGAAGCACTAAATATAAAAAGGAAACACCGACACCATTACTAGTCATTACAAAACACATTGAAGTGCACAGACCAGTGACATTATAAAGTAAATACGTAAGTCTGCAAAATAGCCAGTTAGCATTCTGATGACAGGATCAAATCTTCACACAACAATACTAACCTTAAATATAAATGTGCTAAATGCCCCAATTAAAAGACACAGACTGGCAAGTGGGATAAAGTCCTAAAATCCTTTGGTATGCTATCTTCAAGAGACCCATCTCACATGCAGTGACACACATAGGCTCAAGATAAAGGGACAGAGAAAAATCTACCAGGAGAATGGAAAACAGAAAACAGGGTTGCAATCCTAGTTTCTGACAAAACAGATTTAAACCAACAAATGTCAAAAAAGACAAAGAAGGCCATTACATAATGGTTAAAGGTTCAATTCAACAAGAAGATCTAACTATCCTAAATATATATGCACCCAACACAGGAACATTCAGATTCATAAAGCAAGTTCTTAGAGATCTTCAAAGATACTTAGACTCCCACACAATAATGGTAGGAGACTTTAACACCTCACTGACAATATTAGACATATCTTTGAGGCAGAAAATTGATAAAGATATTCAGGACCTGAACTCAACACTGGATCAAAAGGACCTGATAAATATTAAAATAACTCTCCACCCAAAAACAACAAAATATACCTTCTCGTTGCTACATGGCACATATTCTAACAACAATCATGTAATTGGGAGTAAAACACTCCTCAGCAAATGCAAAAGAACTGAAATCATAACAGTCTTTCAGACCATAGCACAATCAAATTACTGATTAAGACTAAGAAATTCACCCAAAACTATACAATTGAATGGAAATTGAATAATCTGCTCGTAAATACCTATTATTTAGGTCAATAATAAAATTAAGGCATAAATCAAGAAGTTTTTTTAAACTAATAGGAACAAAATTACAACATACCAGAATCTTCGAGACACAGTTAAGGCAATGTTAAGAGGAAAGTTTATAGCATAAATGCCCACATCAAAAAGTCAGAAAGATGTCAAGTAAATAACCTAATATTACAACTAATAAAACTAGAGAAGCAAGAGCAAACAAATCCCAAACCTAGCAGAAGACAGAAAATAACAAAAATCAGAGGTGAACTGAAGGAGATTGAAACACACAAAAAAACTCATTCAAAAGATCGGTAAATCCAGGAGCTTGTTGTTTTTGAAAAAATTAATAAAATGGATAGACTGCTGGCCAGACTAATACAGAAGGAAAGAAGATTCAAATAAACACAGAAACAAGGTGGATATTAACACTGACCCCACAAAAATATAAACAATCATCAGAGAAGATTATGAACACTTCTATGCACATACATAGGAAAATCTACAGGAATGGTTAAATTCCTGGACACATACACCCTCCCAAGACTGAATCAGAAAGAAAATGAATCCCTGAACAGACCAATAATGAGCTCTGAAATTGAGGCAGAATAAATAGCCTACCAACCAAATAAAGGCCCAGGACCAGATGAATTCACAGCTAAATTTTGTCAGAAGTACAAAGAGAGCAGGTACCATCCCTACTGAAACTATTCCAAAAAATTGAGGAGAAGGGATTCCTCCCTAACTCATTTTACAAGGCCAGCAATATCCTGATACCAAAAACTGGCAGAGATGGGACAAAAAAAAAAGAAAACTTCAGGCCAATATACTTGATGAACATCAATGCAAAAATTCTCACCAAAATACTAGCAAATCAAATACAGCAACAAATCAAAAAGCTTATTCATGACAATCAAATAGGCTTTATCCCTGTGATGCAAGCCTGGTTCAACATACACAAATCAATAAATGTGATCCACCACATAAACAGAACTAAAGACAAAACCTATATGATTATCTCCATAGATGAAGAAAAAGATTTCAATAAAATTCAATATCCATTCGTGTTAAAAACTCTTAATAAATTAGAAATTGAAGGAACATATCTAAAAATAATAAGAGCTATGTATGATAAACTCACAGCCAACATTGTATTGAATGGACAAAAGTTGGAAGCATTCCGCTTGAAAACTGCCACAAGACAAGAATTCTCTCTCTTACCGCTCCTATACATCAGAGTATTGGAAGTCATGTCCAGGGCAATCAGGCAACAGAAAGAAATAAAGGCATCCAAATAGGAAGAGAGGAAGTCAAACTACCCCTGTTTGCAGATGACATGATACTATATTTAGAAAACTTGATAGTCTCATTCCAAAATATCCTTATACTTCAGCAAATTTGTAGGACACAAAATTAATATGCAAAAATTACTAGCATTCCTGTACATCAACAACAGTCAAGCTGAGAGCCAAATCAGAAATAGACTTCCATTCACAATTGCCACAGAAAGAATAAAATACAGGAATACAGCTAACCAGGGAGATGAAGGATCTCCACAAGGATAACTATGAACCACTGCTCAAAGACATCAGAGATGACACAAACAAATGGAAAAGCATTCCATGCTCATGGATAGTAAGAATCAGTATCGTTAAAATGGCTATACTACCCTCAACAATGTAAAGATTCAATATTATTCCTGTTAAACTACCACTGAAGTTCTTCACAGAACTAGAAAAACTATTTAAAAATCCATATGGAAACAAAAAAGAGCCAGAACAATGAAGGCAATCCTAAGCAAAAATAATAAAGCTGAAAGCATCATGCTACCTGTCTTCAAACTATATGATGGGTCTACAGTAACCAAAACCTCATGGTACTGGTATAAAAACAGACACGTGTATCAATGGAACAGAATAGAGAACCCAACAATAAGACCACACACCTACAACTATTTGATCTTCAACAGACCTGATAAAAACAAGCAATGGGGGAAGGATTTCCTATTTAATAAATGGTGCTGGGGGAACTGACTAGCCATATGAAGAATATTGAAATCGGACACCTTCCTTACACCATATATAAAAATTAACTCAAGATGGAGTAAAGACTTAAATGTAAAACCCAAAACTACAAAAACCCTGGAAGACAGCATAGATAATACCATTCAGGACATAGGCACAGTCAAAGGTTTCATGACAAAGATGCCGAAAGCAATTGCAACAAGAGCAAAAATTGACAAACGAGATGTAATTAAACTAAAGAGGTTTGACACAGCAAAAGAAACTAACAGAGTAAACAGACAACCTACAGAATGGGAGAGAATTTTTGCTAACTGTGAACCTAACAAAGCTCTTATATCCAGCATCTATCAGGAACTGAACCAAGTTTTGCAAGAAAAAAATCAACCCCATTAAAAATTGGGCAAAGGACATGAACAGACACTTTTCAAAAGAAGACATATTGCAGCCAATGATTATATGCAAAAAAGCTCAACATCACTGATCATTAGAGAAATGCAAATCGAAAACAGTGAGATACCATCTCACATCAGTTAGAATGGCTATTATAAAAAGGTCAAAAAATGATAGGTGCTGGAGAGATTGTGGAGAAAGAGGAATGCTTATGCAATGTTGGTAAGAGTGTAAATTAATTCAATGATTGTAAAAGACAATGTGGTGATTCCTCAGAGACCTAAAGTCAGAAATACCGTTTGACCCAGCAATCCCATTACTGGGTATGTATGCCCGAAAATATAAGTTGTTCTGTTATAAAGACACATGCATTTGTATGTTCATTGCAGCACTATTCACAATTTCAAAGACATGGAATCAACCTAAATGCTCATCAATGACAGATTGTATAAAGAAAATGTGGTAAGTTTGTTA
Source organism: Theropithecus gelada (assembly GCF_003255815.1). Lineage (NCBI taxonomy): Eukaryota > Metazoa > Chordata > Mammalia > Primates > Cercopithecidae > Theropithecus > Theropithecus gelada. The sequence goes on along the minus strand of NC_037675.1, from coordinate 49,675,302 downwards.
GCAGTGGAATATATCCGAGCCATGGGGCACCAAAATATGTTACCAGCAGTTAATGCGTATGGGTCTGCAGCAGCCTCAGTTCTTGCCTCCTCAGAAGAAAGAATTTGACTGAGGGGCAGAAGGATAAAGGAGAGACCAAGGCAAGTTTTAGAGCAGGAGTGAAAGTTATTGAAAAGATTTAGGGCAAGAATGAAAGGAAATAAACTTGGAAGAGGGCCAAGTAGGCAACCTGAGAGATCAACTGTACTGTGTTTGACCTTTGACTTGAGGTTTTATACATTGGCATATTTCCACGGTCTTGAATCCCTTCTCTCCTGATTATTCCCTTGAGTTGGGCTGTCCACATATACAGTGGCCTGTTAGCACTTGGGAGGGGCCGCATGCACGTGTGATTAGTGGAGTTGTACGCATGCTCACTTGAGGCGTTCTTCCCTTACCAGTCCAGCATTCCTAGAGGAAGGTCAAATACCAGTTAAACTCTGCCATTCTGCCTTTTAGTGTGCATGCTTGAGCATGCTTGAGCCCACTTGCCCAACTCCCAAGACCTTGTTGAGAAGATGCTGATCACCAGTTTTAGGTTTTTTCTATCTATTGGGAGATAGCCTTTTCCTGGTGCAGGCTGTGAACAGTTATTATTTTAGAGAGACAATTAGCAACCACCTGACGGTCACCTGATGGTTGCCTGACATTCCTGGTGGGGATGTGGGGAGCCCTCTCCTCCCCTGCTCATGCCCAACTAGCCATCTACTGTCACACATATACACAATAAAATACTATGCAGCCATAAAAATGAATGAGATCATGTCCTTTGCAGGGACATGCATGAAGCTGGAGGCCATTATCCTTAGCAAAATAATACAGAAATAAAAAACCAATACTATATGTTTTCCCTCATAAGTGGGAGCTAAATGATGAGAACACATGGACACATAGAGAGGAACAACACACACTGGGGCCTATCAGAGGTTTCAGGGTGGGAGGAGAAAGAGGATCAGAAAAAATAACTAATAGGTACTAGACTTAATGTCTGGGTGATGAAATAATCTGTACAATAAGCCCCCATGACACAAGTTTACCTATATAACAAACCTGCACATGCACCCCTCAACTTAAAAGTTGAAAAAAGTTGATGGACGAAGTCAAAAATCTCATATTGAGTTGTCAGTTGAATATAGGTATTCTAAAGTGAGCAGTGGCTTAAATATCAATATTTAAACTATATGAAACTATTAAATATCATTTAAACTATGAAATGAAATCACCTAGGGAGATAATATGCATATAGAAGGCCTAAGATGACTGAAGTGTGTGTATTCAAGCATAAATATGGTAGAAGAGAAAGAAGGAAATATAATTGAGAAAGAATAGCCATTTGATGAAAAATTTAAATACATCTTACTTTTTTTTTTCCATCTTAACACCAGGAAATGGCTCAGAAGTGAATTCTATAAAATGAAGACCTGAGACACTGTTATTATAACAAAGTAACTTACTGAGAAATGTATTCTTCAAGCATAAATTGTTATTTTGTATCATTTAAACAAACAACCATGATCATTTCTGAGTCGAATTAATGATTTTGAAACGTAATTAAACTAAATTAACTTGTATAATACCTAAATTATGGCTCCTACAATGAGGCATACTAACTCTCCACAACATTATTCTCTGTGAATAATTAAGTGCCTGTTGGAAACATTTAGGAAATTATCATCTTCTCACTGCTGTACAGAAATTCCTGAAGACACAGCTTTTTAAAATACAAAACTTATTTCTAGAAGAAAACAAATGCCCAAGTAGCATGGCTTATTAACTAATACATTTTAATTATGGAAAAGTCTTTTCCCACAACCATTGAAATCAGTTATTGAGTGAAGAATATAAACTCCTTGACCAGTATTTAATCTATGCTGTCTCACACTTGGTGGCTCATGTTAAAATGCTGTGACAATAAATAGAGCTTGCTGTGTTTGACACCCTATTTAGAGTAGCTAAGGCGAATAGAGGAACATTTATGGCTTTTAATCATTAACATGAAATGATTGATCAGCAGTATTACTGGAGTGCTAGTCATTTAAATATAAAAACACTTTGAAGTTTCTAATTTTAGAAGGAAATAATTGAGTAAACAGCCGAGTTAATCATTGTGGATACCTTAGTGTCAAGACAGACAATTTGTAATTTTGAAAAACAGTAGTATGTTATAACAAGAAATCTCATCAAGTTAATGTGATTTGTTTTCTGAAATGTTATTTAAGTGGAAACTAAACTTGAGTCACTTTGACACAGATTGAATCTAGCAAATAAAAGAAAGAAAGCTGACTTACTTCCAAATTTAAAGACACTCATCATTTGTACTTGTCCTTACAGGAGGCAATTCATCACTCCAGGAATGTGTCTTTGTATTCATCATCCTGTAATGTTTCTAGTAACCAAACTTATTCATACTGAATGGCTGGGATGTTTTTAAATGCAATGTTTACTTGTTGTTATGTTTAGATTAGAAAGTAAGATTAGGGAAGGTGCATATTCAATCTCATGGTCAAAGAATTAGAGAAAGGTTGGGAGAATCAGAGACAGACATTTTAGTCAACTTTAAAAGCCTCTAAGAAAGTTGTAATGAAACCATTTTTTTTTTTTCTGTAATTTTAAAGAGTGAAGATTCACTGAATTTCTCTAAACTTTATTTGTACAGGTTAAATATGTATTTATATAGATGTAGATGTATTATCAGCACTTCAGAAATCCTATCTCTACTTTCTTCATTGTTTCCCTTCATTTTAGGGTCTCTCTTGCTTTTATATTCTACCTATTAGGTCTAGGAAGAAAGAAATCTGTTGAACACACTGATGGAAATTCTTATATGACTATTCCTGAGAGTAAACAATTTTTAAAAGAGGAGTTGAAATAATTAATTCTTAACCTAAATTAATATAACTCTTCAAATTCAGAATAAAGGAACATCAGGATATACAAGAATAACCACAAAACTAGATAATAATTTTGAGGGAATGTTTATCTAATGAAATTAGTCTAATATAGATTGTTTATTTCATCCAGAATACCAGATTAGAGAAACTAGAGTATCATTTAAAAGGATTTAAAAGGCAAAATTTGGAATCTCATAGAACAGTTTTTCACAAAATGTGTTAAAACACAGATAACGAAAAATTTTTGCAGATCTCACCTAAAAATAATTTCATTAATGGCCAATCCAGTTACAGTTAAAGCATTACTGAAAACATCAATATTTTTATATGAGTTTGTATTGAATTAACCCAAGTTATACTGGAAAATAGTAAGAAAATTTCGTGTGAACTGTCTTCATTTTTTTCAATGACAAACTCTGATGAAAATAAAAATTTGAGAGCGCTAACAACTTTACAATGGCCAAGGTCTCTTAATATTCCCACCCCAAATACCCACTTGTCTGTCCACCCATAAGTTTATGGCTCAGCGTCCAAATAGAAATAATGTTATGAATATACAGTATGGTTATAAATAAATGAGAAATAAATAACTAATGAAACAACAGGTTGTTAACATGTTAAAATATTGGGAGGCAGAACAAATGTAGGTAGCCCATGCGTTATGAGGAAATTATTCTCTTCAATTTTATTTTAAAATGATTCTAGAACGTGAAAATCATCTTCTTGGGAAACAATGGTGGTTAGGTTGTCACAGAGGCAATTTTTCTTACATACCTCCAAGACAATTTATTTCTCAAATTCCATTTGGGAGTCCAGAAATACACTTCAGCCCCTGCAGGAGAATGACTAATAATCTATTTTGATAGCTGTGAAAACAGTAGGCTGTACAGGATTTATATTTCTGTGCCTAGAAATTTGTTTCCTTAATATTTGTGTAAGGGGAAGCAAGCTTGGACTTACTTCTTGGGGTTTTATACTGCGCATGCCTATGAGGTGGGTATAAGAGGTCATGTTTGCACATGTTTGCATAACAAACTACCTATATTTCAAAGTAGTCTTAATTATTCTTTGTTCCTGCAGCTGATTAAGTTCAAATAGCTTGACCAAATGTATGCTAAAGAATACTTGTACTGAATGCAGCAGTATCATGAGCAATGAAAAGCCCTGACACTATAGATTTGAATTTTTTGGTTTTCCAAAGGTACAATATGTGGTCATGATGAAACCTTTCTGCTGGTACATTTTAATTATGTTAGGAAGGCATGGCCCTTGGAAGTTGGGACGGAGTTCATTGTCCACAGAATTTTACACTTGGCTTTTGTCCTGAGTTGTCCAGCAAAGGCTCTTATTAATATCAATTTTCCTGACAGCTTTTATAATGTAGTCGCATTAATACTAGGAACTGGACTGTGATCACTGATATAAACTACTAAAGTGTTGTCAGAGAGCAGTGACTTTGGATCATTTACAGAGATTTAACACAGTGAAGAAAATTAACCTCATCAAGAATTGAACTCATGTATGAAGTAAGGAATACATTTATTACTTCATAGTAAAAAGAAATGATTTGGGAAAGAATATGATTCCGTGGTTCTGATTGACTTTTGAGTATGAAAACATGGGATTTACTCCATAATTTCTATTGATGTGTGTGACCTCAGGCAAATAATTTTCTTGGCTGTTTCTTGAATATCCTATCAGAAGCAAGGTAAATGAAGATTATTTAAAATAATGTGTGTAATCCTCAATAAAATATCTTACCTTGATTACAAGGCTTAGTGAAGCATTTTCTTTCTAAGACCTGTGGCAAAACATCGTTGTATTCTTAAATGAAAAATAGATATTTCTAAGTATTCCATGAACATAAAAATGTAGTAATACATGAAATAGCTCTCAAATTCCCATTTTTTTGTAAGTATTCTTTATTGTTCAACAACTATTTATTTATTTATTTATTTATTTATTTATTTATTTATTTTGAGACAGAGTCTCACTTTGTCGCCCAGGCTGGAGTGCAGTGGTGAGATCTCGGCTCCCCCTCCTGAGTTTACACCATTCTCCTGCCTCAGCCTCCCGAGTAGCTGGGTCTACAGGTGCCCACCACCACGCCCAGCTACTTTTTTGTATTTTTTACAAAATACAAAAAGAGATGGGGTTTCACCGTGTTAGCCAAGGTGGTCTATGATCTACTGGCCTCGTGATCCGCCTGCCTCAGACCCCCAAATTGCTGGGATTACAGGCATGAGGCACTGTGTTCAACAACTTTTAATAAAGTATGTGAATATATTCTTAGGTTTCTTTTCATAAGAACTCTGAGTTTCAACTTAGTGATTCATAGATCTACTACAAAGAGATGGGCTTGACCTTCTCTGACCATAGAAAAAAGCAGAGAATTAATCTAAGATCCAAGCCACTATAATTACTAGAATTCCCAGCCCACTTACAGGCTACTAGTCTTCTCTTTTGCCAGTTGAAGATCCCTCCAACAGACATCCTGACACTAAAGGAGGTGAAGCAATACAGATTTGGAAAAATTGATTAATTGGCAAGAAGAAGAACTAAACCAGTAAATTTTTTTTTTAAAAAGTTTCTATCAATTACCAATTTTGTCTATAACCTAACATATTTTTACAATCTCAACTTCTGTTTGCTGCACACATTCCTATAAAATCAGATCTTTTTCTTGGATGAAACCACCACAATAATTGTTATTGTGTCACCACTCGTTATTCTTTATTTCACTTATATTAGGATTTTTGTCTTATAATATTATTGACATGAAGGGAATCCTACTATCCAGACAATGAGGAGTGGCTATGTCAAGCATAGTGATTACCCGAACACCACTGCTTCCATTAGTGAGACCTTCTGTTCTTTGCTCATCCCCCTTATCCTTGTGCATTTCAGAAGCATTTTAGTAGCATTTCGTGTCTCTTTATTTAGGAACATCTCCTCCTTGACCAAGGCAACTTCACTGAGTAGACCTGACAACCATGGCTTAATTTTTCACCAGGCCATATTGACCCTAACTTTCCAGACTAGTAAATTTTATTTTCATTATTTCAATAGAAAAGTAAAAATAATCTCAATCTCATTAAACTTAAAAAGAACTTTGACCAAATGCAATAATTATTCTAATTCTTATACATCAAAATTATAGTTTCATTTTCCCAAAAGTATTATTCTTATGTTAAACAATGAAATACAATACAAAAAGAAAAAAAAAAACATTTTTATTCCATAGGTCCCATTACTTAGTTTCCAGGGAAATAATAAATTATTACTTATTTGATGTAGAGTAATATTAATACTAAGCACATCCTCAAACTCATTGTGCTAAGACTTGCTCTTAGAAATTTAGGATTCTAAGTGGAGTCTTCAAAATAACCTCTTATGGGTTCCTTGCCCTAGCTCTGCTTAAGAGGTTCATATTGGGGAATTTGCACTGTCTTGTAATTTATAAGAAAAAACATAATTATATTTACCAAACTCACCAATAATATAAATAAGAAAATATCAATACATATAGTTATAAGAATTATTCTGGAAATAATTCTCTGTTTATTGAAAAAGTATAATGTCAAATCAGCAGGTCTTTTCATACATTTTCCATTTGGTTTATCCTATTGAAATTGACTAGTAGGACTTGCTAGATAAATAAATTAAAAAATGTTTCATACTTCAAATTTTATTTAAAGGAAATAAAAATTAACACATTAATAATAACAATAGTAATAATCACAGTAAACTGCTTGTATTTTGTATTGTTTTCAAATATGGGGGAAAATAATAGATAAACTATGTTTGCAGAGCTCATTTTTTATGACAGTATGCTTAGCATTTTTAGAGTTGCTGAATTAGGACTACAGAAAATGGATCAATTACTACGCAGCTTAGAGTCACAAGGATAAATGTTAAATTGTCACCTTATAATTGCAGAGATAATTAGGACATGTTTAATTTGATGATTATTGTCATTTCCTGATTGAGCATACAGTGGAAGGATATCAACAACCTTTTTCAGTCAGAAAGGTATCAACACCCTTTAATCTTTTTTAACAAGAAGACCCATATATATTCAGGCCAGCATACTCTCTGCTCTTTTGTCCATGAAAAAACTGAGAAAAAGAGCAACTCTAAGGCAAAGCTGCAGGTAAGAATATGGAAGGAAAGCTATTCTACCTGAGCCCTGAGAGTTCTGTCTTCTCCTATCCATAGTAGATGTTATAAAGAGTAACATAATTGGCCAGCTGCACCCTTCATGGTAGAAAAGATAATGTTTTTGATGTCCTTCCATTTTTTTCTGAGGGTTTGCTGCCTAAAGCATAGCTGCAGTTGTATGATATGTGTCAAACCTAAAATCATATGTGTAGGAGGGTGTCCTGGGAGAAGGAACGAGAGCCACCCTCAGCATGGAAATGACCTGACTGGAATTTGTGAAGCCTGCTTCTCATTTGAGTTCCTCTGGCTTTTAAAAGTAACAGGATATTGTTCTTCGACAGGTGACAAGCCTAGCTGCAGGCAAGAAAATGAACTGGAAGTAAAAATAATTTTCTTTCCTTTTCCATAGATGGAGATCTTTTGTACTGTCTTGAACTTATGAACTGAGTTAAGATAGATATGAGTAATAGATTTTGATTTGTTTCAGGGATAAGATAATTAAGAATAAAAATATTGCTATCTTTAAAATGACTTGAGATATACATATGTGTACACACACATGAGTGTGTGCACATTCACAATCAATACATTTAATTGAAACTGGGGGTAATAATAAGTTTGGCAGATCTTACTTCCTATCTATCTAATTTCTGAGCTGCCCAAACTGCAGACGACAGTAAATACACTTTGGTCATGACAGTGATTTAGCTCTTTTGGAGTTTGTCCACTATTCCATACTAGTCAAAATCGGAAGTCTGTCCTTGTAAGACTAATATGTACATCCAGCAAAATAGATATGAACAGATTTAATCATCTTTTCCCTTACTAATGGTTTTCCATTTTAATTAGAATGAAACCAGCCCAGAAGGTCAGTTGTGAACTTTTTCTGTGTCTCTTCTCCCGGAGCACCTCTTTCCTCCCTCCACTTCCCGTCTATGTTTTCTTGCTTTCTCTGATCCAGTCACATTGACATTTTGCCCATCAAAAGGGCCAAGGCCATTCTCTCCTCTGTCTGGAATGTTCTTCAGATCCACGTATGGCCAGCTGCCTGTCAGTCACTTCTCACCTTCAACAGCACTTACTCCAGGGAGGCTTCCTGCACAACCTATCTAAAATGTCCCCAAACCTAGCCACTCTCTAACAGAAACTTTCTCTTCTAGATGGCACTTGTCCTCCAAGAGCTTCTTTTCTTATTTACTCATTTTATTTTCTGATTTCCTGCACGTTCAACTCCACATTTGAGCTCCATGAAGGAAAGACTTTGCCTATCTTTTTTACTCCAGGGTTCTCATAGGGTGAACCCTCAAATAATGATGAACCAGAGATTTGATCACATACATATCTGATATTTGCAAGAACAATTAGTTCCTAATCAGGAGTTCTTAGTTTTGAATAAAGAAGTCATAGAAAGAGCATTGCTAAATGCAGCAGAATAATGGGATGATTTCATAAAACTATGGTAAATATGTGATATTTCATAAATCTTTTCAAATAAGATGTGATATTTCAAAGTAACCTACAAATCATCCCCTCCTATTTTAACTCAACACAAAGCTTTAAGGATTATAAAGGTACATACACATCTTGTAGAATGATTCAAAATACTTTTTTTCAGTGCCAGAAGAGATTGGTAAATACTATTTATTACATTCAAGCCATGTAATAAAATAAATAATTGATCTCATAGTTTTCTTTTTTAAAACAAAGAACAATAGGGCAACATATATTCAACTGGATAAATGTAATCAGCATTGCCAGATGCAATTTTAACATTTGCTTGATTTATTTCCATGTCAGACTGTGTTCATCTATGTCTGTTCTAGGTCTAAATAGCATAACAGACATAACAATGCAAGTGTCTTTAAATCTTAGTTCTCTTTAACTTGATCTGATTGTAATAGATCCCATCCCTGTCTCTAGAACTCCAGTCTGCCTGCAAAACACACCTCATCCTTTGCATGTAATCCAATCTCCTCAATGATTTCAATGATACAGAACTGATCATATCTGTCCCGTTAATAATATAAATTCATTCTCCTTGTCATTTTTATGACAAATGCCTTATTGTAGTACAAAATCTATTCAAGACTTGAACCTTTCTCCCTCACATGTCCTACTTCAAATCGTAACATTCTGACCATCCTTCATGCCCTTAGTCTCTATGTATCTGGAAATAGTATTTATTCTGTCTTAGCATGTTCTACCAATTCTCATGTCTCCCAGATTTGTGTGACTAATTCCTAGTCAACGTTCAAGCCTTAGCTCTGTTATCTTTGTGTGTGTGTGTGTGTGTGTGTGTGCATCCTTCTCTGAGCCCTGTAAGGACTCTCTCTAATAGCCTTTACATCTTTCTAACTAAGCTCCATTGCACTGTTTAATAATGGTCAGTTTGCTCTCCTATCTGCATCATAGGATTTTGAAATTCTTGAGCAAAAGAGACTTCCTTCCTTCCTTCCTTCTTTCCTTCCTTCCTTTTCTTTTTCTTTTTTTCTTTTTCTTTTTCTTTTCTTTTCTTTTCTTTTTTTTAAGATGGATTCTGGCTCTGTCATCCAGGCTCTGGAGTGTGGTGTCACGATCTCAGCTTACAGCAATCTCAGCTCACATCAACCTCAGCCTCCCGGGTTCAAGCAGTCCTCCTGCCTCAGCCTCCTGCGTAGCTGGGATTACAGGTGCACGCCACCATACTCATCTAATTTTTGTATTTTCAGTAGCGACAGGGTTTCACCAGACTGGTCACAAACTCCTGACCCCGGGTGATCTGCCCACCTTGGTTCCCAGGGTGCTGGGATTACAGGCATGAGCCACTGTGCCCAACCTAAAAGCGATTTTTTACTTATATGTTACTTCCCTAGCATAGTACTTGAAACATGATAGATTTCTCATTAATATATTTTTGAATAAATTGGCCAAAAGATTTAAAAAATGAATAATTTTGAATTCAATATATTGGCCTTTAAGCTCCAAGAAGGTAGCTACTCTTCTGTCTAGTTCACTGGATCTACTGGATCTAGCAGAGGTCTGGCACATGGATAGAGTTTAATAAATACATGTTAAATAAATGGACAAACTGATTTAACCTTAGGCAATACGCAGTTGTGATTATACAGTTCAAGTGACTCCCTCAATGTGGAAAGTCTATCCATTAGGATAGCAAAGTGGCTAAAAGTGTAAAGTCTGCATTTGGGGCTAATTACTTGATGTTTTTCTAAAGTTAACTTGTTTTCAAAATTTATAGAATTTTTTGAAGATTAAAGATGGTGGTCACTATATAGCTTTTGGTCTATGGTCTGGCACTTAGATGACCAACTGAGGTAAGATATTATCAATGCTAGTTTTAAAAACATCACTTTTCTTCTTCCTCCTTATACCTGCACTGCTAGATGAGAAAGAGGTAGAAACTTTAACATGATAAGGATAAAGAAGAAACAATGGGGATGATTAATGATCAAATGATACACTTTCTTAACTTCTCTAAGTGAGTAATGCCTTCACAAAGTCACAAGTACACCATTGTATTTTGATATATAAACACATTATGTATTAGAATTAGTATATTTGCAGTACATCTTTACAAATGGAATACCACTAAGTTTAGCCAAATGTATATTTTAATATAAATAGAAAATAATCAGTGACAGTAGTAAATATTGAGAATATAAATTCATATGCCCAAATGAATATGAATTGCCAGGCCAGCCACATATCAGCAATGGGATCCAAGAATTCTCAAGTAAAATGTTTATTGCCTCCAGCCTCAAATTCATGACATTAATTTTCTAATTAAACATGGTTGTCTCATGCATTTTGTGTTGCTACAATCTGATTCTGCACTAAACCGGTTCAAATTGTTTTATGTTTTCAGTCTTTTGATTCATTGATATGCATTAGACAACATGCTCTTTTCCTTTCCGGCACAACTAGATATCAAAGCTTTCATTTGTATTCCACACAGTTTGGATAGCAATCTGGATTTTCTGTCAACATTCCATGATAATATGTTCACGAGGCTCATTCTCCAGAATGTCAGGGATATTTATAAACTTGACTGGCAAGAAGGGCCTATGTGACTTTGACAGTGTTCTAACAATTGTTTGCAATATTTACAAACGAGTCATCTCATAGGCACCCTGCCATCACAGAAGCTGATTGCTCATTGGGCTCACACAGTGATGATAATAAATAGCCCATGTATAAAGAAAGGTTAACACAAACTTTGCTATTGTCATGTAAATTGCCCTACAATATTTTGAGATACCTATACTTGAATCGCTAGCACAGATTTTGTGTGTCCCCCTCCCCCACAAATATACTAACTTACTATTTATCTTAAAAGAAGTACATTCTAGATAAAATTATAACATGAGAAAAGTACTTATTATCTCTTTTCTCAATTTTCTACTATGACTTACATGAATTCCCTAGGTTGGGAAAGAAAATTATAGGAAAAAGGAATGAATTTAAAGGAATCTTAAGCTATCAATGAAGCCTTCTACATCAGGTATGATAAAGTTCTCTGAACTACAAGGTAAGTGTGTTATCGGGAGGGAATGAAGAAGGAAGACTTTGAACCCATCCAAAATCCCATTACATATATTCTTCTATTTCTGCATATGGAAGTTGACTCTCATGACGATTGCTACAGTAAGCAAAATACTAGAACTTTCCATCGATCACTTTTCCTTACCCTACTGTACACTCTTTCCCCTCTTACACCCAACTTGTTGGCTCTCTATTAGGGCCTTTAAATGATGTCTCTATTTGGAAAAGAAGATTTCTTTTTATTAGATAATTTTCAATGATTCTTTTCAAGAACAAACTTTCCTTGTTTTTTCCTAGTCTACTGATATCAGGAAAGTGTAAGAAACAATAGTAGCAAAAAATATAACCTCTAGATCTGAATAAGATATAAGAGAACAGTGTTTTTACCAAAAGGAAAACATAATATGAATATATGAAATATCAAGATTAATATATCTTACATTATGGTAAAATAAATTTACTGGTTTACATAGCAGAAAATAAAAGTTGAGCAAAGGATTGATTTGATAAACATATCCAGAAAAGTAAAAAAAAGTTTAGAAACGTGGAATTTATGAAGAAGTTAAATTTTGTATCAGGACATGCGTTGTATTTTAAAATGTAAAATATTCAGTGTCTGTGGAACAGAGAACAAAACAGAAGAAGTAAGTAAAGACATGATAGAGCAAATATTTCCTTTTCCAAGAAAACCAAGAGCCATGTCTAAAACCAGCATACAATGTTATAAGTAAATTTTGTCCGAATAGTTCTGATAATAGAATATATAGAGATATAGAGATATTATTAATTATATAATATTATTATTTGATATAATTAATAATCTCTCAAGCACACAAAGTGAACAAATAAGCAAAGGCAGCAAACAAAATAAGTTTCCTGTGAAAGAATAAAAGTGAAGATTGTTGAAGGCTGCTTTATGATTTAAATGCACGAAGAAAATGGAGTAAACTCTAATACTTACAAAGCTTCAGTTGGTGTGGAAGCCGTGATATAGTTCATGTGTGAAGGCAACGAATAAAAAGATATTTTCAGATAGACAAGTATTCAGAAAACAAAAGTTGTTTTCTGAATCAAATGTTTCATGTATGTTATTAGAATTCTGAAAGATGAATCAAAATAGGAAACTTAAAATTGGAAAGTAATGGCTACGAAAGACTAGACACAAATAATGAAGTTTTTAAAGATAGAAATAAGAATGAATAGGATTACATGCTCAGAAATAAGAATAAATAGAGTTACAAGTACAGGTGTTCTTTAAAGTGTGGTGTGTAGGGGTGTGTGGTCGTATGAGGGTATGGGAGTGAGCATGTAGATGTGCCTCATACATGGCGTTCTTTTGGCAAACCAGTCTTGACTTCCTCTGCAGCCTCTTTCTACCATAATCTAGACTAGGATACCTCTTCTTTCACTTTGTCTGTTAAGTGGTTGCCATCAACTTTCTGTTTTCCATAATTTTTTTGAAAAATGTATTCTATTAGTGCAGCATCCTTTCATTTTTCTTCTTTCAACTGATTTGTCTTTGGTTTCTTCACTTTGTTCCACAGGAATCCTGAGATAGATGGGAAGCAATCTCATTTGTAAATGTGTGGCTATTGAGAACAAGCTAAGACTTCATTTCTTATGCCCTAAAGCACATCCTTCTCTATGTGTGAATTTACAGTTCATTGTAGCAAATCAAACTGATATCAATTTGAAGCATTAAAGTTTTTAATTGAAGTGTAAAATTATATAAAGGACATCTATCATTGAATAATCCATTTTACTTTTTTCAAATTTTTAATTATTTTATAAGAATGAATTTATAATGACATATGTAATTATTAAAGTTTACTTTCTAATTATGACTGCTATATTGATATAAATTATATTTTAAAAATACTTTAGTTATGCTTAAGCCATATTTGAATTTAAATTGTCTCTAAATAAACAAAAGGATGATTTTATCTCTTGCAGTTCTGTCTGCATCACATTTATTTGAGTATACTACTTTTACCTTATGAAAATTTATATCTAGATACTCACATTGGGTATTTCATGAGAAAGACTATGATACTGGAAATCAGAACTTTTGTGATTTAATTACATGTTTTCAATCTCTGTGCAGAGTGGGCATATTCCTTAGCCTCTCCATACTACAATTTTCTAGTTTGCAAAAATAAAGAACCTAAAGTAATTGATTTGTTGGATCACTTTCTGGTGTAAATTTTTCCAAAGTTTAGGAAAGTAATTTGGTAAGTGTAATATATTTTGTGTGGAATTTTAAACAAGTTTTTATGGTTTAATCAGCATTGACCTGGTTTTATGACTACCTGTGTTCATGTAAGAAAAATTTTGCAAGAAAAGTTAGCTAAGGAAACATTCCTTAATTTAAAATTAAAATACAGAGAGAAGACAATAAAACATTAATGAATAGCCTAAGAAACGGACTGCATAGAAATAAAGAGTGTTTTCTAGTTATGTCTCTGGAATTTATTAGGAAACGATGCAAATATGGCCAATGGAAAGCAAGTTCTACTGTATTTCATTCAATTTTTAATATTTATGTATGTATTTCAGGATACCATGGATTTCAAAATTAAAATGTAACTTACATGTTAATCATAATTAGAAGATATTTTAGGAGAATAATATCATGAACCTCTGCATTAATGTTTTAGGAGTGAAATAAATTTTTCCCTGTTTATGTCTCAGGGCTAAGTTTTCACATGCAGAACATACCATGAGGGATCTTTCTTCTTGAAGGAACTGCAGGTAAAGTGAAACTCTTATAGCAGGTACCTGAATTCTGGGTCCAATAATATGAAGTCTCCAAGGGGTAAAGACTGACATTTCAAATCTACTTCAGATAGGTGGGGCATGATTAGACCTTTATGCATGTGTCCCTTTTCTTTTGGAAAAACCATGTTTTGATCTTTTGGAGATGAATATTTAAGCTTGGGAAGTCTGGTATTCTAGAGGCAAGATACTTCTGTGGGACATGATTAAACAGTTGTAATTTATAAGCAGAACTGTGTCCTTCTAGTGTGTGCATTTTAAGAAAAGAAAATGATTTCCCCTCTTAAGAAAATCATGAAGATTTTCTCTGTGCCTAGAATAAAATAAACAATTTCTTATTCTTATACAGTTGTAAAAAGTTGAGGTCCAAAAAGCTGCTACCATTATATAAGAAGCAAAGGGCCCTAAATTAAAGGAAAATGTGATGATTAATTTTATGTCAACTTGACTAGACTTCAGGGTGCCTAGATATTTGTTTACACATTATTCTGTGTATGTCTGTGAGAATTTTTCTTGGTAAGATTAACATTTTAATTGGTGGAGTAAGTAAAGCAGGTTGCCCTCTCCAGTGTGGGTGGGCCTTATCCAATTTGTTGAAGGCCTGAATAGAACAAATAAATGAGCAAGACAGAATGCCCTTTCTCTGCCTGATAATCTCAAGCTGGGACATTTTCTGTTGTCTTCAGACTCAGACTGGAACTTATACCATCAGTTCTCCTTGTTCTCCGGCCTTTGGACTACAGATCTTGGGACTCCTGAGCCTCCATAATCACATGAGCCAATTATTTATTTTTCAAAATGCACTCTATCAGTCTATCTCTTTATCTCTAAATATATAAGTATATAGATACATATACTTAATATACACATATATGTATATCTATCTCTCAAATACATATATATATATATATGTATGTAGAGAGAGAGAGGAAAAGAGTGTTTTTAAAAATGAATAATTGGATCATGTGATTATGGAAGTTGAGAAGTCCCAAGATTTGCAGTATAAGTATATACATACACACACACACACACTTATATATGTATGTATGTACTTATATATACACATACACATATATATATGCATATATAAATATTTCAGAGAGATATCTACATATATGTATATTTGTGTAGATATATACACACATGCACACACACATATAAGTAACATTATATATAAGTATATATAATATATATACACACTATATATATATATACTTTATATTTATTTATTTATATATAGAGAGAGAGAGAAGCCCGGGAGCTCCTATATTTCCCCACTCCTGGAAGACTCTTTGTCTGGGATTATGCCAAGAAACCAGAAGTGAAGGGAGTCAAAGTGGGAAAAGGTGGTGCGGCCATCCAGGTCCTCAAGGAGCCCGACGTGTACATAGACCCTGTCTGGCCATGGGCATCTGCATCTACAGGGAGGGGCAGGATGTGCCTCTGAAATCGGATGTCGAGTACCCCAAATGGCTGTTCCAGGTGAACCTGGGCCCCCAAAATGCTGGAGGAGTTGGACCCCAAGGGTGGGTAGTACTGGCAGCTGCTGTGAAAACAAAACATGGGGCGCCATCATCACCTGAGCAAGAACAAGAAGTTCTAGCAGAGATGGGCATCCCCCACCCCCACCACTGAGGACTTTTATTTCCCCAGAGAACATGGACTTTTGTGAAACTATAGGCTGCTCCCCAGCCTGGATTTCCTTGTGGCCCACAACAGGGCTGGACCAGGGCCCTAGAGGCCAATAAAGACTAATCTGTGTTAAAAAAAAATAGTATATGTACGTGTGTGTGTGTGTGTGTGTGTGTGTGTGTGTATTTGAGATATATATGTATAGATATATATGTGTATAGCTGTGTGTATATATGTATGTGTATATATATACAAACAAACATACACACATATATCTGAGAGGATAACATCTCAGCCATTATATAGACATATGCATATGTGTGTATACATATATATCAAATACTTATATGCATATATAGAGACAGAGAATGATACAGAGATAGAGTTATGTGTGTGTGTGTGTGTGTGTGTGTATGTCTATCAATACAAAGAGGTGTGCACAGAACATGTCTGGCTCATATGCATCCCATGGGTATCAGCATCTACAAGGAGGGAGATGAAACATATCTTGAAAATGAATGTTTGCACAGGAATAATACTTCCAGACTTCAGGTGACAAAATCTGAAAAAGACCCATTCTCCTATATTTGCACAAAATCTACCACCACCACAGCAGTTATGCTTGCAGTGGTCTTAGGGGAATTGAGAGCCTTCTTTCTTGGAATTCAGTTAGGCATTCTCAAAGAAGACATTGGAGGGAGCCTCAGAGACCTGATAGCTTGAAGAGGAGACCTGGTTAGAAAAATGTTAGAAGTTGAAATACAACTTTTGGGGATTCTCAATATTAATTGGAAGTCACTAAAAGAGTACTTCAGTCTGTGCAGTTTTGGTGATATTTTCTTAATTTGTGAAAGATAAGCAGTTTTTATCTTGAGTGGAAAGTTAAATTTTATTTAGTAGCCAAGTGAAGGCTACAGACTACTTTTGCTTAACAAAATGAAAAGGGGAAAAATTTACTTATTTGGAGAGAGAGGCAAATATTCAAGGGCATTATTTTTATCAAGATATTTCTCTCTTATGCTACAAATGTAGCAAGTTAATCCATAGTGCTTCCTCATTAGGGAAAGAGCAATTAAAAATAACTACAGCTGCATAACTGCACCACTGTTTTTAGATGCCTAATTACAGAACCTCTTCAGGGCGATAGAAATGTCAGCTCATTAGAACGCAGTTTTTTTTTTTATTATTTTAAGCAGAGTACGACCCATATAAAAGGGGCCATCTTAAAGCTAGGCATTTGTCATGACAGGACATATGACTAAATTATTATTATTTCCAAGTCCTTAAATATATGTTGATACTAATTCTGGGTGAGGTTTATTGCTTACGGGAACAATGTGAAGGATAGGAAGGAAAAGCAGATCTAACATTTAATAGGATAATTTCAAATTTATACTTTAAGAAAATTACTATATGACTTCATTTTACAAAGATCATAAGTTCCCCTTTACTCATCTAAATAATTTGAAGCTTTTCTGGAGTTGGGTAGTATTTCAATTAGGCAGCTGTTTTCTTCCATTACAATCCTTTTAATATCTTTACTATGGATGCTTAATGAGAATGAGTAGTACTGGAGACTTAAATCCAAGAAAAAAAAAAGTCTCACACTGTTTTCCATCTGGCATATGCATGAATGATTCTATGATGACCCCTCAGGAAACCAGTAAAGGCAGGTGATGGACCCAGACTCTTCTTTCATCCTGGTAGAGATACTGAATGGAATTATCATAACTGAGTGGTATCTAATATTAATGCCAAAAATTTAATATTTTTCTTATAACCATGAGTATGTTATTCCAGTGAAGTGTGCATGTTCCTACCTCTTTGTACTTTTATATTTGTTTGACTACTATTGTTTTCTGTGTGGAAATCATTTCAAAACAGGATCTCATTTTTCAAATGGTACAGGAGTAGCTCCAAGATCACAGGTGACAGTGGTTGCAAAGAACAGCTTGAATAAAACTTTAGAACTTCTGTGTAAATCACTTGTTGTCAGGCAGTCTGGTTTCTTGTTCCCATCTTTCCCAAAGAACTGAGAGGCCTTAAACATTTCCTTCTTCCACTCTGGATTGTGTTTTTCTCCAATGCAAAATAAGACTCGATTTGCATAGTTTCTAAAGGTCCTTCCAGTTTTGACATTTAATGGCTTGATTTTAAGAACTCAGTCTCTCTCAGCTGTCCATGGAATTGCACTTTCCTTTTGTCCTCATTAAAATGACTTGCACTGCCACCCCCGCCTTCCACTAGTTGCATTTGAAGAGCAGATAAGAGCAGACGTCTGTACTCTCTCCTATCAAAAGGAGTTCTGCATGTTCTGTGAGGGAGACAAGAGGATTTGGCTTTCTTGGTATTAGTATGAGAGAATAAATATTTATTTCCACTGGTCAGCTGTGATAGCTAGTAGAGTGAGTGAATCATATCAGGATTCTCTGTCAAAGTGACTAACAAGGTCTTCTAGAATATCAAGTGGGATTTTTTCCTGTTGTCCTACAATTGATACCATGGCCCAAAGTTCAGCACAAAATTACAAAGTACCCAAAAGTATAAGGTGAAAACTCCACAGCAAGTCGGACCAGCCAGATTTCCTTGGGGTTAATTGACAGGCTTAACAACTCAGCCATCTTTGCTCCTGCCTCCTGACTCAAGCTCATGTAAGAAGATGGCTGAGAAAGTTATACTTTCTTAGAGAGTGTAGGGTCCATGGACAAGGGGCCTAAAACCAAGTTCCCCCCACCCCCGTCCACAACCCCAAATATCACTTGCAAACACTAAGGGTACTTGTAGAAAGTGACTGGTATCTTGTTCTCCAGCTTGATCCTTGCTGAGCCTCGGAAACTGCTTATTCCTCTGAGGTACAGATAAGAGAAGAGGGTGATAAAAATTGTTCCTGTGGCTTTTCAGGGAGCTTGATATTATGGGATTTTATACCCTGATTAATTCACCCATGCTGTGGGCAAAAGGATAGTATATGTTTGAACTTAAGAGTGATATCCACTCTGATGTAAGGAGGTCTGCACAAGAAAAGATTGCTGAAGCAGTCTGTGTAGTAGTACTAGAAAGGGAAGTGGTTTGGTGTTCCAGGGATGAAAACGGTGAGCCATTCACCTTGTAATATGGGGTCCAAAGTAGGAGTGAATAAAAATTCAGCTCTTCCCATAGCTCCACATCTAAGAGCAGTGGTTAGGGAAGAAGGGGCTTTGTGAAGCTACTGACATAAACAGAGGCATGCCCAACTTGGTGGTATACACCAAACGTATACCCATGTGAAGACCACCACCTAAGAAAAGGGGTAAAGATCAATCAGAAGAGACTAAACCAGAGTTAAGCCTTTACCGGCTTACCAGGAGACCTTGGTTTTCCCTAGCCTCTCTCCCTGAAACTTTTACCCTACCTTGGATCCCATGCATAAAAAAGAGACAGGGGAAAGTGTCCTAGTGTCAAGCCAGATTTGTCCCCATTTCAGAAAGCCATGGCCAGGGCGGTAGCCTGCCTCAAGATAGGGAGGGGAAATCATACTTTGAATTGAATTGAGAATAAAGTTTTAAATGTGAAAACAACCAAATCTGAATAACTGAAATGAGGTTATTCTAATAACACAAAGTGATAAATCTGGAATGGAGACAAGATATTTGAAGCCTGCTCAGTATCAAGGAAGTATTCATTAGAATATAGTTGTTTTATTTGAAAAAATAAAATTTATATTGTCAAGGCTCCTCCAAAATTTGAGAAAAAATCCAGCTTTTCCCTTTATACAGCTGAGGTTACAGTTGAAATGGATCTCACCATTTTACCTTTAAGCCACAGAATATTTTTTCAATATCCCCATTTTTCACAGCTATACCAAGATCCTCTCTCTAAGTTAAAAGATTCAGAGAAAGAAGAATGTGAAAGAGAAACAGATTATTTATTGAAGCAGGGTAAAAAATCATTTTAACAAATCTTAAATCCAGGGGTGGATTATTCTTTCTCTCAGTCTTCCAGATATTTACTTTTTTTTTTTTTTTTTTTTTTTTTGAGACGGAGTCTCGCTCTGCCGCCCAGGCTGGAGTGCAGTGGCCGGATCTCGGCTCACTGCAAGCTCCGCCTCCCGGGTTTACGCCATTCTCCTGCCTCAGCCTCCCGAGTAGCGGGGACTACAGGCGCCCGCCACCTCGGCCGGCTAGTTTTTTGTATTTTTTAGTAGAGACGGGGTTTCACCGTGTCAGCCAGGATGGTCTCGATCTCCTCACCTCGTGATCCGCCCGTCTCGGCCTCCCAAAGTGCTGGGATTACAGGCTTGAGCCACCGCGCCCGGCCCAGATATTTACTTTCATTTTCAATTTTCCTGGCAACTAGATGAATGAACTTAGTCTGGAGCCTACCTTGAAATATCAGACCTTCAAACTACATCAATGTTATTTAAAAAATCATTCCAACTGTGTCAGCTGTATTAATAAATCTGTCATCATCAGATCTGCATAAAGAAATAACTAACCTTGGTAAACTATTTTAAGAATAAAAGCCTTCTATGCATTGAGATTGTTTGTACCTTGACCTAGTTAACTGAATATTTTTTTCTCAAATGTTACAAATTTAAGTCTCAGCTCTGTCTCTTTTTAGTTGTGTGAGTTTGAACTTCCAAATTGCCTTTGAATTGCCTTCTAATTACTTACTGTAGAATTTGGCATGTAGAAAATGCTTAACAAAATTAGTTATAAATATTGGTATGATTTTGATAGATATCAATATTCACATGTACACAACTTGAGCATAGGTTTATTTCATGCTACATTTATGTATGTGGTTTATGATTTCAATCAATTTTGGGGGTATATTACAGGTAGGTAAATACAGGTCTTTCTCTGAGTTTAAAGAAAAGGTTGAATTATTTAAACTTTGCACCAATTCCTAACTCATTAAAGTGCTTTCAGAGGATTTTGTTGAAAAATTAGAATGTTATCTTAAGATGCCATTTGGAACAGAATAACATTATTGTTCCTGCTACAAACATCACAAGCAAATATAGAGAAAGCTAGTTCTTTTCTCTGTATTTTCAACATTATCTATAGTACCTATATCCCTGGATGACTACTAATACAGTTTTCAGTTTTATTTATATTAAGAGAACATAGTATAAACCAGCTGGTTGCTTGAGAGATCATAAAACAGCAATAGCAATCTCTAACAGCATCATAACACTGTTTTTAAGGTAGAGGCTATGGGCTGTAAAAATAGACCTAGCAATTCAGTGGTTTTTACAAAACGGACTTAAACCTATGTCCAATATAAATCTTGAGCTGTAGTTACATTCCCATGGAAGTGATTGAAATCAAATAGACTAAAAAGTTTCTGAGTTTTCAAAAGAACTGCATTCGTGATGATACCAGTAGCTTTGTATATTTAAAAACAGCAGCAACAACAGCAACAACACATGGTCCCACCCCTAAAGTAATCTCAGACCCAAAACCTACAAAAATAAATTGTGAAATGTGTGCAGTGTGGCCAAAGAGATCATACTTATCATGTACAACTCACATGGGACTATTTAAACTAATGGAAAAGGAAGATTTATTTAGAAGGATTGAAAATTGATATGGTTTGGCTGTGTCCCCACTCAAATCTCATCTTGAATTGTAGTTCCTATAACCCCCACATGTCCTGGGGGTGACCCAGTGGGAGGTAATTTAACCATCAGGGCAGTTATCCCATGCTGTTCTTGTGATGGTGAGTGAGATCTCTGGAGATCTGGTGGTTTTATATGGGGCTTTTCCCCCTTGGCGAGCACTTCTCCTTCCAGCCACCATCTGAAGAAGAACGTGTTTGCTTCCCCTTCTGCCATGATTGTAAGTTTTCTGAGGCCTCCCGAGCCCTTTGAAACTGTGAGTCAGTCAAACCTCTTTCCATTATAAATTACCCAATCTAGGTCAATTATTTATAACAGCATGAGAACAGACTAATAAAAAGTCCAGGATTATAGAAGACAATGAGCAAGAAAGTTCCTCCCCAGAGAGCAGAACCAATGTCTCAACAAGGAATTCAACTTCATGTCCATGGCTAAAGCACCCCATGGATCTGCTCTGCATGTTATCCACCAATGAAAACTGTTTCAAAGCCATCATTTTTCTAAAAGGGAGAGCTTTTTAGACTGTGTTTTGTTTGTTTTTATTTTGCTTCTCCATTTGTTTCTATAGTTACCCTATTTCTTCTCCCCTATTATATGTCATGTACAAAGTCACTGAATCTATTAGTTTATCCATCACTGTACCAAGAGGAACCAAATCCTGATCTGATGAAGAGAGGGGCTAGGAATGACTCAGATTTGAGGATGGCAAGGCCTCCCGACCAGCCCTGAACTGTTTTAATTCTGGACAGTTATGTTGAAGATAAGTGGATTTATATCTTGCATAAGTTACTGTATTTTGGAATCTCTTTATTGTATTGTCTATGCTTAACTAATACAGTCTCCACAGTCTAAGCCAAGCATTTGCAAATTATGGCCCCTAGGTTAAATCTAGCCTTTCACCTATTTTTGTACAGCAAGCTTTGTTAGAACGAAGCCATGCTCATTCCTTTATATATGTTACAGCAGCTTTTGTGATGCATGTGCAGGCTTGAGTACAGATTTAGCAGAGACTATTTGGCCTACTAAATCTAAAATATATATCACACTTATAGAAAACAATTGCTGACCCCTGGTTGAAACTCTAAATGATGTTAAGTTGATAGGGAAAATAATATAAATAAGATGTTTTCCCTGCATCGTGATCTATCTATTTTCAAAGGGTTTCCTGCAGAAAAGTAAGGAAAGAGCAAGAGCAACTGAATTATTGACCTTGGTTAGTTTAATTTATATATTTTGATCTCTTTCCTACTTCTTTATTACTATCACAATACTAAGTTTTGCCTTGGCCTTCTCCATAGCTCAGGAGAGAAAATCATCTGAGTCTCACACCAGGTTCAAACAGCCTTTAGCATTTTGTGGAAGTGAACAATTTTTGACAAATCCTAATACTTAGGGGAATTTTTCCAGATAAAGGGAGATAACCTCCCTTATCCAGGACTCTACCTCCTTTCTATTATTTTTATAGTTCCTTTAGTATTAAGCATGACCTGAGAAAATCTGCAATTTTCCAGCAACCTTGCTGGGAACCATTGCTACATCTCAGTCTGAGCCTATTTAAACCTACTGTCTTTAAAGTTGTTTTACTTGAACTTTTATGCATCTGGCTACTGACTTCGTTGAAAGTAGCCACAGCTTTGTTAAATACAAGCACACGTGACCTTGAATCTTCATAACCAACCTGATTTCTCTTGTCATACATGACTTCACTTCTATTCATTTTTATAATGGTGCATATTCTTCAGTTATTTATCACTTTAAGAAAATCCTGCCATCTGGCCACTTTTCAAAGTTGATTTAACAGTTATAACACTATGTTAACTTTAATAAGATATTCACTTTATCTTTTAAAATTACTGTCACGTACCTAATACTACTGAGAGGACAGTCAAAAGAGTAAACTCCTTGTATAAGCAAATTAAAAGCACTAAATTCTAACCCTCATTAGCACTTGGGAATAATTGCTTCTCTGCATTACTAGGGGAAGGCTGGGTATTGGGTTTTCAGCTTTATATGGTGGATAATCTAATGATATTTCATACTGGACTTTTCTAAAGATAATGAGTGTGCTATCTGAAAGTTCTTAGCATTTAATTCAATCACTGATAAACTTGATGCTCTATTGAATTTTCACTGAAAGTTTTTAAAATAAACAAGTAAATAGTACTACATTATCTATACATTCTTCTGACAGACTTATATCCCTTCGGGCTCACTACCAGAGGTCATCAAATAATTGCTGAACTTTTCTATCAAATAGGATAAAAAGAGAAAATGTTCCCTAGATTAAGGTGTATAAGAATAACAAAATTAATAGATAGTCACTGCATAGAAATCGGGTTTTAATAAAATCAAATGTTAGACTCTTTTGTTAATCAGCAGAAGGAAATAATTCTTTTGCTATATTTAAAGGGATGTTAGATCTGTTTTCCCCCATGTCTTAAAATATTCTTGAATTAATATATACCTGATGTATATATAAAGTATGTAACATTGCCTATATTAATATGTGTATATTTCTATATATAATATTTTACTTTGTTTCTTAATATACACTTAAGACTTAACATATGCTTAATAAATAAAATTTAATTAAAGACACACTTTAAACATTTTTTGTGTATGATATATTGTAACAAAAATATTCTAGGCTTGACTCCTTAAAATTTATTATATGGGCCGGGCGCGGTGACTCACGCCTATAATCCCAACACTTTGGGAGGCCAAGACGGGCAGATCATGATGTCAGGAGATCGAGACTATCCTGGTTAGCACAGTGAAACCCCGTCTCTACTGAAAATACAAAAAAATTAGCTGGGTGTGGTGGTGGGCGCCTGTAGTCCCAGCTACTCTGGAGGCTGAGGCAGGAGAATGGTGGGAACCCGGGAGGCAGAGTTTGCAGTGAGCCGAGATTGCGCCACTGCACTCCAGCCTGGGCAACAAAGCGAGACCCCATCTCAAAAAATAAAATAAAATAAAGTAAAATAAATTTATTACATTACTGCAAGAGTTAGTTTATATTTTATTAGTATGTCTTTAATTTTTTTCTAGAAAGATTTTATGACCAGGATAGAAAAAAAAGCTAATACCTTAAAGAAGACAGAATGCATCATAACATAAACTACTTAAAAATAGCCCTATTCCCATTTGACACTTGTCCTTCCAGACATTACTCTCTATTTATGAATTTTCAGTATTTTATAGTAGACTGTATATGCAACTATGTATTCTGCTTTTTAAGTTTCCCTGTACAATATTTTATATAAACTAAAACACATATGCCATTTTAAAACTTTAATCCCAATTTGAAAACTTTTTGTGTTATATAAAATACTGAGATAAATTAATGAATGTATTTGCAGAATAAATATTTGTTTATGTCCCTTTTTGTCAAATTTTTTCTTGTTTGCATTTTAGTTTGTATACGTTTTAATATAGGACCAGAAGTAGAATTATGACTAATATTAACCCGATACTTTACTTAAGGTTTAAGAATTTTAAATGTCCCAGCAAGAAACCCAGGACTGATGCTAATATTATTGGTATGGCCCTTTAAAACTTTGATACAATATTAGCTCTTTGAAAATATTTTTTGCAATATGTATCTGGCATTTTATTTTCTATCTTGGCTGAACAGAATATGAGCTCTTTGAAAATATTTTTTGCAATATGTATCTAGCATTTTATTTTCTATCTTGACTGAACAGAGTAGTTTAGGGACTTCCGGTTGACCCTGTCTACAATAGTGGCTATCATATGAAAACTATGAGAGGGTCTTCAAAACTAGTCTTACTAAGGTTAAGATCAAATTATTGCATTTTGTACCACTGACAACTAACAGGCAGAGAAGTTGGCAGATTTCTGTAGATTTTGAAGGACATATACTACAATCGGGAGTGTTTTTCCCATGAATACGTCAGGTAAATTAGGAATTTGAGAATTTTGAGTAAGACCCAAATAAATTGAAGTTTCTCCAATAGGTCTAAGTTGTGGTGCAAGATCGCATTTGATTCTACAAAAATAAAAAATATGCCCATGTTTGATAAGAATTTCATGTTCAGTCTCTGGCAAACTTAATTGTAGAGTAACAACTCAGAGCTCTTGGGTTCTAGAAAAAAGGTGAAGAATTGTTCAAGGAGAAACTGCATGCTATTTGAAAATCACTTCCTGACATATTACTGATTACTAATTGAGATAGAAAGTTTGGCAATTAAACATTAAGTGACCACGTGAACAGAACTACTCATCACCAATTGAGCTTTGCCAGATCCACTAAGTCATAATTTTGGGCAGAAGCATCAACAATACATTCTATGACAAAAAATGATACTTTAAAAATTAGATGCCCAGTCTTAGAGTGTCCAGAAAATTACATTGGCAAGTGGTTCAGAGCCCCATTACCTATGTTTCAATGATCTTTCCTTTCATAACTCAAACTTACAGCCTCAAGGGAAAAACTGAAGCCTATTTTACATAAAGTAGACATAGCTTGATATAAGGATATATGTGAGCTACTATGTAGTGGCAAATGACTGGCTAGTCAGAATCTAGAGGATACAGAACAAAACTAAAAGATCATAGAAAATGGGTTCTGGCGTAGAAGTAGAGACATGTAGATGGACCAGCAGAGAGAATCCAATGCAGAAGGACAATTCCACAACCTGGAGAACAAATGGCTTTTATAGTGTATACTAGCCAGCCCCTGTGCCTAGCTATAGCATTGTACAATGGACTCATGAAGGAAGTGGCAATGTTGGTAAAGATGAAGTCAAGAGTATGTGCTTCCCCTCACTGAGGCTGATCTAGTGACTGCTATGTATAATGTTTCATTAGCACTGGGCCCCGAAGGAGAATAAGTTACCATTAGGGACAAATTGATTATATTGGACCTCTTTCACCCTGACTTGGGCAGCAGTGTTCTTTGTTGGAATTGATGCCTCACTCCAGATACAAATTTCTTTCCCAGCCCCAAATGTTTCTGCAGTTACCACTAAGAGCTTAGAGAATAACTGATATATTGACATGAAATTTCACATATTATTGCCTCAGACAAAAAGAATCATTTTATAGTAAAGTATATGCAATAATGGACACATGTCTAAATAAGCCACTGTTTCTACCAAATGCCGAATTACCTGGAAATATCTAGCCAAGGACTGCCATTTAAGTAAGGCACCACCTTGGTGGGCGACACTGTGAATGCTGTCCTCCAGGTTGTTATTACATGACTGGCTAGCCAGAATCACCGACTTAGGATGTTTCAACTTAATGATTTTTCAGCTTTATGATGGTGTGAAAGTAATATGCATTCTGTATGATTCTCTATGATGGGATTATGTCTAGATAAACCCATTGTAAATGGAACATATCTTAAAACACACCCTATCGTAAGTTGAGACACAACTATATATTTATGAAAACAACAGCCAATATATGCTGCTGTGTCCTTTATATGTAGAAGGAATGGTCTGGGAACCAAATAATAGAATTGAGATTGGTTTCTTTAACTCTTAGTGACCCACTGTTAGAAATTTTGCTCTGCTTCTCTACAAGCTGAAGCTTTGCTGGTTGAAGGTCCTAGTTCCCAGCAGAGCAACACTGTCATCGGAGAGCACAGTACATCAAAGCCTGAGGCTTGGTGTGTTTTGAATATCTCTTTCAGATGAACAGGCCAGAAAGGAGTTACTATACTGGAGAAAGTACAGGATTCTCATGATTAAGAGGAGGTAGGGTTACTGCTTCTTAGAAGAAGCAGGGAAAAGTACATCTGAAACATGGAGAATTCACTGAGGGGTCTTTTGGTGTTTCTGTAACTGTAATAGCAGTGAAAGACAAAATGTAGCTACCACAGCTGAACAAGGCCAAGGAAATCAAATCTCTGCCTCTCCAAGGGTGATTATATTGCCCCTGACTTGGGCAGCAGTGTTCTTTGTTGGAATTGATGCCTCACTCCAGATACGAAGGCATGTGTTGACATCAGGCGGCAATTGAGGTAACCTGAAGGGCTCACTAAACATGAGTGAAATTTCGAAAGAGTCATGGCAAAGGGAAAGTATAACATAGACTACAAATTCAAGATGGATATAGATTACAAACGAGCCATAGCTAGAAGCTACCAAGTTATGGTTTTTATAGTGATTGCAACTTGGTACATTTTAATGACTCATTAATAGAGTGGACTCATTAAATAGGTGGACATTAATAGGGTGCTTAATGTGGAGTTTAAGCAGATCTGGTCTTTTGTCCTATAATTTAGTATTATAAATATTCATATTTTTGCAAGTAGTAACAATTAATTCCTTTTTAGCATTATGAAATATTGTACTGGTGAAGTTGTTATTAATTTATGCATTTTACTTTTGTTGAAAATATGAGTTTTTTACAATTATGTTTTATTTTACAATAATTTTTTCTATAAACACTCTAATACATAATTTCTGGTAAACGTGGAAAGCATATAGGAAAAGAACATACCAGTGGAATTTATGGGTCATAGGTAGAAAAGCATGTATTTTGGTTTTGCTTGAAAAAGTAATGATTTATGTCTACTTTATAGGCATCTCATACAATTCAGCAATTTTCCTATTATTTTACATATATTAATTTGATTTTTAAAAATTGTTTTAGTAGACCTCTACTTTGTGCTTCCAGCTTCTGCCATGGACTCTTCTATAAATGTATAAATGCATATGGAGTGAATAGGGTTTTTAGTTTTACACATGATTAAACCTGAAAGATTGCTAGTAATAACTCTCCTTCTATGGCCAATCTTCCCAGATGCAAAGTGAAATTACCCTCACTTTTCAAGGACAGACACTATGCATAAAACAAAGAGTTCTCAGGCATGAGCAAGTCAGGGCAGCCAACTCCTTTAGGTCTTGAGTAGAAGTAGGAAAAATATTCTCCTCACTTCTCTTTCTGAGAACCTGGTATACAAACCATTCGGGCCATAATTCTGGCTATTGGAAATGTAGGAAATTTTAGGTTAGGTGACTATGTAGTATGTGGGGGAAATAGAAACAAAAGAATACTTCCATGGAGAATACTCCGAATATTTTTGCCAGAGTTGCTTATCATTTATTGTATGAGGTAAATCTATGACTATTTATTTACTTTGTGTTTGGTTTGTTTAGTTACAATATTTTATGTTGCAATAAACTTTTCCAATAGCATTAAACTCCACTAAAAGTTCACATATATTGAATAGTTAAGTACAGAATTGCATTTCTTAAGTTGATTAATCTGTAACTGTGCAAACTTTTGATGACATTTAAGGATGGCATACTGATAAACTGATTTCATGAATATTATTACCCACTACTTTTTGAGAAAATATCTGCATCAGAATTAGTTTCCAAAGTTAATATTCAATTTAAGCAGATTGTGCCTGTAGATGACCTTTCGACATGTGCGGCTCTAGAAGTTACGTTTATCTTTTTAAGATACATGACTTTTAAAATGAATTGTTATTTTAGGATAATACACCTGTTCAAAAGTGTGAAAATCATGTCT
The DNA here is from genome assembly GCF_003255815.1 of Theropithecus gelada. Taxonomy (NCBI): domain Eukaryota; kingdom Metazoa; phylum Chordata; class Mammalia; order Primates; family Cercopithecidae; genus Theropithecus; species Theropithecus gelada. The sequence continues at coordinate 49,646,154 of NC_037675.1, read as the reverse complement.
ATAATGAATTTTCACAAACTGAACACAACCACATAAAGATTACTCAATTCAAGAAAATATCAAATCTCCCCCTTTTATCTCTTCCAGTCTTGACTCCCTTCTTTCCATCAGAAATCACTACTGTGCTTTCCAACAAAGTAAGAAAGATTTTTCTCTTTTGTAGAAAAGGGATTCTATAACATGAACTCATAGCATTTCTGAAGAATGATGTTCATTTAGACTAAATGACGACTTTTCTAAATCCATTGTTTTTATTCTTCATTACAAGTTTTCTTACTCGTGTGTTAAAATGTAAGGCAACAGGAGGACAAAATGGATTCCCTGTGGCTGAAATGAGATGCACCACAAATATAATTGAATGGCCAGCAGGGTGAGGGGTTGGTTATGTACCCCTGTATTACTAACTGCCACAAGGTTGTCTTTGCTGTAATTAAGCAGAGACCAGTTCCTGATAAGCATTATCAGAACAACTACAGCAGAAAGGTTTCTTTGCTAACCCTAACAGATCCCCTGATGCCAGCCGATGGAGCGCCCCCACTTAGTAGTCCCATCATGGCTCTCATTGGACAGGGGACCAGCTTTGCAAAGGTCCTTTCCTGATAAACAGCCACAGACTTCAAGCCAATTTCAGCCAGTTTATAGAGACTGCATACAAGCCATCTCTGTGTCCTATAGTTCACCTTTTGATATAAAGAACCAAATTCTGCCTCATTTGAATGCTAAAACCCCACCCTGAACACAGAATGTTTTACTCATATACCCAACTTCCTTCATAAATATTCATAGATCTTCCCCAAACCTGCTGAATACATACATAAGGCAGGCCCTGTTAGTCATAAATATCAGCTTCCCTCTCCCTCCTTGGAGTGCCTATATTTAGTTTTTCCCTGAGGTTGCAGATTCTCAACTCTGCAGATTGCATTTTCCCCTTCCCCACTCCACCGCTTTCCCCAGAATTTTCTCCTTTTCCTACTTCCATGGATCTCATGTTTTTTTGTTAATACATGTATGAAAGATAAAGAAGTAACTGTTAATGTATTGTCTCCATTAAGAGACTAAGTCCTCCAGAGAGGTATGTAATACTGGTCATTTATCAGTTCCATCAGATGTTTCAAAAAGTGACAAAGTCAATTCCAATCATGATAATTCATTTCTTACAATAGTACAAAGGTAACGAATGATGATTCTATTGAAAGAGAAATTTCTGAAATCTAGTGAGTGCCCTGGATATTTTGGTAAACAGTATAAAAGGGTAACATTGTTTTATAGGTAATTAAATAATTATATATTTTGTTGAAGCATAGTATATTGATTTAAAAGGTATAAAAATTAGGAGCTTTGGAGAAGAAATGTACCTAAAGTTAACAGTGATCACACATAATTCATATTTGTATCTTATGAAACACACAATTATGCTAATCGATAGAAGGTTTAGGTTGTGAAAATTTACCATTTTATATATGCTTTTAGTATAGCAGGTCTTCACTTTTTCATTTGTGAGAAGTTGATGTTGATACCTCCCCCCCAAACACAAACACAAATATCAACAAAGAAGTTTTCATTTTCTTGGTTGCACATTTTCAATCATATTTTAAAAATATTTTTTAAAATTGAGCCTTTCATAGACCTTTTATAAAACAATATAACTGTCTTATAATGGCATTGAAATTTTTATAAGTAAGTCATCAAATTTTGTTTGGTATTTTGGTTCAAATTAATTTGAACTATTTAATCAAAAGAGTTAATAAATGGAGCACCAAAGACTTCAGTGTGTAAAGCAATTATCTCATTGTAGTCTTGTATTTGTATTCTGTGAATTGTTTAGTATGTCACAAGCTATAAAACAAGGTGATTTGCGTAGCATTGCTTCAGGTGTTGCCCTCTAATACAGGAAGATGTTTTGCATGTGAAATAAAACAACTAACAAAAAGCCAAATAGTGAACATTACAAGATAGTTACTTAGTATGTACATTTTTCAGTATGTATAAAATAACTTTCTTATATTAAACAACCTATAACTATTATAACTACATAGACCTGGCAATAATATAGTATTTCATAACCATTTTGATATTTACTATTAAATTCTGAGAATGTCGATGGAAAAAATAATAATCAAAACTAGTTCTGAAATATTTGTGTTATGTCTTTATTGGGCAGTAATTTTGTTGTTTCAACTTAGAAAAAAAAATTTTTTTAAAGCTTTTCTTTCTCATTCTGTCTAGAGGTAGAATGAGAGATCCCACATTTTGCCATCTGGTATAACCTCATTGAAAATGGAGGTTTACTCTCAAATAACGTGTAGGTTAAAAAAGAAGTAAATCCTGTCATTGGCAACAACATATATGAACCTGGAGGACATTTAGTGTAATAAACCAGGCACAGAAGGACAAATCACATGATCTCACTTATATGTGGAATCTAAAAATGTGAAACTCATAGAAGAAGAGAGTAGAATCATGGTTCCCAGGGTCTGAGAGTGGGGAGGTGGAGTTGGGAGATGTTTATCAAAAGATACAAAACTCTAGTTAGACAGGAGAAATAAATTCAAGAGATCTATTGTACAACATCATGACTATAGTTAATAATCAATATATTGCATTCTTGAAAATTGCTGAGAGTATATTTTAAGTGTGCTCATTATAAAAAATGATAAATGCGTGATGTAATGCACATGTTATTTAGCCTGATTTAACCATTCCACAATATGTATGTATTTCAAAACATGTTCACAGTAAATACATATACATTTTATTAGTCAATTAAAAACATAAACACGAAGAGGAAAAAGAAAAATAAATGATAACAAACATTTCTACTTAGAACATGTTGAGCTTTGTAGGGAAGAAAATAATATTTATGTCAACTATTAAGAAATAAAACCAACAGGCAAGGCAGCAAACAAAAGAAACACATTTTAATTGGGGTCTCAGGAATTGCAATTGAGGAGACACAGGTATAGCAAGCAGCCAAGTCATTTTCCATCAGTATAGGTTGGGCAAGGGCTTAGAAAGGTTTACTGTTAAGTTTACATGTCTGAAAGGTTTTAGCACAGTCCATGATCAATGATGGCTGTTTAGTTCATCACAGCTGTCTCCTCAGGACGTTGGTGATCAGGCCATATAAACAGTTGCAATCTCATGCAGCTGGTTTTACAATTTGGCCCAGTTTAACAGGTCAAATTTCATCCAGGTGTATACTTGACTGGAGTCCAGCATCTTAAGCTTTCCCAGCTCTGTTTTAGACATTGCTGGCATAACCTTCCTCAGTTTGGAGTTTCTTTTCACACTTAAAATTGAAACTTCTTCCTTTCATTTCTGTCTTCCTGCTTTAATTTCATAATGTATTTTCTAGTCCTTCCCTTTTCATTCTCTCCTCTTCCTTTATTTTTAAAAAAAATTCTGATTTTTAACCCCTTCCTCTGTTTTCTTCTCTCTCTGTATATCTATATCTATATCTATAATATATATCTATATCTATATATATTTTCCTTCATGTAGAATTTAGGGAACTTCTAAATTTTTTCACTTTCCCAGCATTGATAATCACAGAAAAGTATTATTCTATGACTGCTATTCTTACTTAGGAAATCTAAAGCATTAAAGAGTTTTATCTTAGATAGCATAACTGGAAAGTCAATAACTCTTAGTTCTTTCCATTTTCTCATTTGCTATTACTCTCTTCTGTCTGTTATATGTTTTATAAACAGATGGATATGGAATATCATTATAAATTTTCTTGAGGAAGAAGAGAAGTAACAGCCAGAAACTTCTACATAACAACAATTACTTTTGCTTTTAGGCATAATGATAATTGTTCAGTCTAACCTCCATTAACTTGTTGAATAATTCTATTGGGAAGTTTATGGGTTTTTTTTTTTTCAGTTTTTTGACTCAAAAAGCCCATTTTTAATTGAATTATTGCTAATTTGTAAAAGTTTTTAATATGGGTTTAACTGCAAGTCCTTTATTAAATATATGATTTGCATGACTATTTTCTCCTATTCTGTGGCTCGTATTTTTACTTTATCGATGATGTAAATAAACAAGTAAAAAATATTTAATTTTGATAACGTCTAGTTTATATGTTTTTGGTACTTTTGCTTTTATCATCATATCTATAAATATTTTACATAACACGAGGTCCCAAAGATCACTTCTATAATTTTTTCTAGGACTTTTATAGTGTTAGCTCTTATATTTAGATCTATGGTACATTTTAAGTTAATTTCTGCATATGTTGTGAGGGAGAAGTCCCACTTTGTTCTTTTGAATGTAGACATACAGTTCTCGTAGTACTTTTGTATGTGTGAAAGAATATTCTTTCCCCATTAGATATTCTCAGCACTTTGTCAAAAATCAATTGACTATAAATAATATGCTTTATTACTGAACTCTTGATTCTATTTGATTGATCTATGTGTCTATTCCCAAACCAGTAACTCAGTATCTTCATTACCATAGCTTTGTAGTAAGTTTTGGAATCGAGAAGTGTGTGTACTCCTATGATTTTTATTTTCAAGACTGTTTTTGGCTACTCTGAGTGCTTTGCTTTACATGTGAATTGTAGGATTAGCTTGTCAATTACTGAAAAGTATCAGCTGGGATTTTTGATAGTGATTTTGTTGAATCTGTAAAGTATGACCATCTTAACAATAGTAACTTTTCTGATTCATGAACATGGTATGTTTTTCCATTTATTCTGGACTTATTTAATTTTTTAACAATACTTTGCTCTTTACAGAGTCTCAGTTTTGTACTTCTTTTGTGAAATTTATTCTTAAGTATTTTTTTTTTTTTTTTTTTTTTTTTTTTTTTTTTTTGAGACGGAGTCTCGCGCTGTGTTACCCAGGCTGGAGTGCAGTGGCGCGATCTAGGCTCACTGCAAGCTCCGCCTCCCAGGTTCAGGCCATTCTCCTGCCTCAGCCTCCGAGTAGCTGGGACTACAGGCGCCCGCCACCACGCCCGGCTAGTTTTTTGTATTTTTAGTAGAGACGGGGTTTCACCATGTTAGCCAGGATGGTCTCGATCTCCTGACCTCGTGATCCGCCCGCCTCGGCCTCCCAAAGTGCTGGGATTACAGGCTTGAGCCACCGCGCCCGGCCTATTCTTAAGTATTTTTTTCTCCTTGATGCTATTATAAATGAAATTGCTTTCTTAATTTCATTTTCATGTTGTTTATTGTTAGTGTGTAGAAATACAATTGATTTTCATAACTGGCCTATTTACTGTCTCTGACACAGGATTTAAATCCATTAGTGTATTGCTTTTGTTCCCTTGTTCTATTTTATGTCCTAGCTTCCATTTTAATCACAATATGCATTTCAGCTTACTTCATTGTCTTTTTATCTTTTTATTGTCAGAAAAAAATATCTTTCTAATGTTTCTTTTAGAAAAATAGCAAAATCTTTGTTTTCTATAGTATAAGACATTTTCATTAAACATGTTATTAATTCATTGTGTGGTGCTATAAATGTAATATAGTCTTTCAACAAATAGAAAAATATGTATTCATATATACTAAGAAGAAAAATATTTGGAATTAGCTTAGACATTCAAAAGGAAGTTTATTCAATTTGTACAGTGCCACTCATCCCTTTTGTTGGTGGCCATTCATCCTGAAGGTCATGACTGTAATTAATGTGTAGACTATTACAATCATTTCATCCAGATTGTCTTCATTTTCTACTCTCACGTGCTTCAGTGAACTTTGCACAATGTTATCCCCAATTAGTGTCTTTGAAAGTACCACTTTGTGTTTACTCCACACACAAAAATAAGTGTTTGATTCTTTACTTTCCAACAAAGTCTAAATGTTGTTTGAATTGTTCATCCCAATATCCTTCAAATTTGCTCTTCTTGCTTTATTTCTATTTATTCAACAATTCAAAATCTTACATCTTTAAAATATAAAATATCTGTCTCTCCTAAATCTTACTTTCCCTTGTTTATATCTGTTTATATAAATATATTTTCCCTTAACCACAAACCTTTATGTAAAAAATTTTACTGAAAATTTATCTTAAATATTATTCTGTAGTATTTCTGTTGTGATGACTGCAAATTGGATGATATCTGTTTTTTTCTGTTTTGCCTATATCTTTAACTGTCCATCTCTCCCTTTTCACGAAGTATGCTGTTTATGCCACACGATAATGTTGACTCTTAGAAGGCTGTTTTGTATTATTTAATTTTAATTTACTTATGTTATCTCAAACCCACATAAGCCTCCCAAGCTAATTAAAATGTAAGTATCAATGTTTGTCTCCTCTTTCAACCACCTGATCCCTAGATTGTAAAATATTTGAAGGCAGGACATTTATGTGTTTTGACTCAATCTGTTTTTACTTTGATGTATTTTCCAAGTTTTACACAAACTAGTGAAATGAATGCACAATAAACGAGACTTTAATCTTCACAGTCAGTTTTGTCTTAAAAAAAGTGCCATTATAATATGTTTCCATTGGTTAACATAGTCTACTAATAGTATGCCAAAATATTTCTCATCATATTTATTCAAGGATAACTAGGAATTTAAGTGATAGAAATATACTGAAGAAATATATTTTATCATTACTTATATCTATTACTTATTATATGAGAATTTTATTTATTTTTAAAAGAGTAAAAGGCATTAGTTTCTAATTGTTTAGCTCTGATAAAGAATAGAAAATTTTGGGGGCCACCAAAGATATGACATAAATGCTTAAATAGCAATATTAAAGTGTTGAAATCCATTTGTAAATTTGAAATAATAATATAATTTATTTTTATGAATATAATTATATAATTATAATAAATAATATAATCTACTACATTTAATGCAAAATCTATTTGCATTACATTTGAAGTAATAATTTAACTTCTGTGTAAAGAAAATCATGCAGAGATAAATTGTTCACAATTTTAATATTTTTAAATGTCATAAAATTTGAAAGGCAAACAATGACATTTATGTCAATATAGGGTTAGTTACATTAAGTTGAATCAATAGCTGTTTACTTAAAAACAAAACAGCAAAATCCAGCTAAAAGACAAATACTCAATAACATAAATGCCAGAAATATTAAAGAACTATACAATATTGCACTAGCATGTTTCAGTATACACATCCTGAAAACTTTAAGACATATCTAAGTGTGTGTCTCTTAATCATATTATCTAGAAATAATTATTGAATTCTTAGCATGCTTGACAATCCTGATTACAATTTTTGTAAAACCTTTAATAAATGTAATAAATTTCAAAAATATATGTATATATAATGATTTCTTATTTTATGCAATATTAATAATAGATTTACATAGCAACGTAGAAGTTTAGTCATGGTCATTTCCAGACTAAAAATGGCAACATACTATACTAGACAAGAGAGGTTAGAGCTGGGATTTAGGTTAGATATGAAAGTGTTTTGCAGGTACATTAAATTTAGTAGTTCAATGGGCACTCCCAGAAAGGATAATTAAGGGCAACCTGTAATTATACACATTTACTTAGCACCCAGAAACAGAGAGCACTGTGGAAGTAGTCAAATTAATAGGATGATAGTGTGCTCAGTGTAATATTTTCTGAGTTTGAGGAGAAGATGCCTGAATTTGAGGAGGGTGTTGAGAGACATCCATTTAGAAATGTACAATAAACAAATGGATGTGCACATCTGGAATTTAGAAGAAATAGTTCAGATGGTCAGCAGTATGTAATTGGCAGTTGAAAAAGAGAAGACATGAGTATCAGAAAAAATAGAGTGAGAAAGAAAAAGTAACTCTGAAGAAGGAATACCAATATGTAAAGAGGAAAAGAAGAGACATCCACAGAGGAGATTGAGTAGGCTTAGACACAGAAGCAGAAAAAAATCAGGAGCATAGGATGTCAAGGAGGACAAAGTTCCACATTTCTCAAGCACTGCTTAGAGAGCAAAACATATATGAAACACAATAAACTGTTTAGTGCATATGGAAATATATATAAAAAAAAACCATTGGTGATGTTGGTAAGAATTTTAGTGATCTAGAGAGGAGCAGGAACTAAATGTTTATGGATTGAGACACAATCCTGCTCAATGTACCTCAGGCACAAAATATGAAAACCACACTAAGGCTCATCCAATTCAAATTCTTTGAAACCATTTATAAAGACAAAATCTTTAAAGCCGACAGGGTAAAAGGATCTGCACAGATAAGACAAAGTCAAGGATGAAAAGCAGATTTTTTTTTTTACAAAAACAATGCAAGTAAGAAAACAGTAGACTGAGATGTTATGTTTAGGTTGCCAACATTGACTACCTAAAATTTATATTTTTTGCAAATATCTTTTAGATATTAACATGAGATATAGACATTTTAAGATATATAAAACAAAAAAATCCTCAAAAGCACATCCTTGATATAAAAAAGTATTTTCAAAAACTCTGTCTGGCAGAAGAAAAAAAATAATGCCAGCGGGAAACACAGACCTACTGAAAGAGCACTGAAAATGGAAATTGTTTATGTTCCAGCCATGACATTGCTAAGCCTTTACCTAAGAAAAATACAGTATAGATTGATGCAGAGATGTGTATGTGAGTGTTCACAGCACCTTCCTTCTGATACTGCAAAACTAGAAACATCCCAAAAGTCTATCAACAAGCAAATGGAAAAACAAACTCCATTGTGGAATATTATTCAGTAGTACAAAGACATGAACTCATAATGCATGTTTCAGCATAATCGAATCTCAATGTAATAACTCTGAGTAAGAGAAACCAGGAAACACAGAGTATATACCATAAAATTTTATTTTTAAAAATTCCATAAAAAGGAAACTATAGTACAGAAAACAAGTTAGTAGTTTTTCCCTGGCCCCACATTATTAATTTCAATATAATATGAAGAATCTTAAAAAGAAATTAGCAGGTAAAACACGTACACACACACATGCAAATAAAGAACAAAGAAAGTTGTCTACTTTAAACAAAAAATGCTGTAAATTTTTAATAGTGCAGAGCTTTGAAGTTCAAAACCCAAAGGAAAGGAAAGAGCTTACCATAGATGTTTCTTTGATAAAAATGGGCCACTAAACATAGCATCCAAAGAAAAGAATATGATTAACACAAATATTTGGCTGCAATATGTACATAGTAAAATAATTAAATCATGCATAGATGTAAGCATTGAAGTCTTGAATGTGATAGTATTAAGATTTTACTTTAACAAAAATTTTATCTATTTCTGAAGTAGGAATGCTTGTAATTCACTTATATGGCTGTTATTCAAAGGGATCTTATAATGTTCTTTCTCATATTTTTCCATGGCACATTGAAACCAGATATATATCAAATGAGAAAATCATGTCTCTCCAATTAAAAAGTTGTACTTGTAAAAAGAATCAGGCACTCATGTAGTAAAGATTTAATTTCTTTAAACAAATGGGGGGCTGCTTTCCTACTCCTTAGAATTTTAATTTTCAGAGAGTGGATAATCAAATAAACATTAATTTCTTTCCATGTAATTTTAAAACATCTGAGTCATGGAGCAGTTCTATGTTTTAAATTCTTGCCTGATAGTGCAATGAAGTAAACCATTATTCATTATTTTGCCATTTTAAAATTATTTTCCAGATCATTCAGGGAAGCACTGAGACCCAAGTATCACAAATTTATGATTGCTAACTTAACTTACAATATATCATAATCCCCTTAACCTAGCAGTCTGACCGTTTCCTGATTTTCGTCTGCACAAGAGTAAATTGCATTTGTAAAACAACTTTTGACTTCCTTCTCACTATCGTTTCCTTTACTTGCTAGAGGTACAAGGGATAAAAGTAGGCAAAGGGGTATAACTGGTGGTAAGCCCAGTCCAGTTCGTAATGGATACATATGGCCTCTGTAGGGATGAATGGCATGCTGCACAAAGATCATGTAAATTGGCCACATATTTCCGATCAATTTTGTATCCTGGAAAAGCAACACAAAGACTCAAGTGAGTATTAACTTTCCGATTTTCCAGAGAAGCATGGGGCTAAAACCTGAACTTTCTTCAGTGGCACAGCTGGCTTCACCACAAGTGCCCCCTCATACACATACACATAGATACATACCTAGGAAGATGACAAATACATATTTATATATATATATATATATATATATATATTTATATTTGTTTTTTTTTTTTTTTTTTTTTTTTTTTTTTTTGAGACGGAGTCTCGCTCTGTCGCCCAGGCTGGAGTGCAGTGGCCGGATCTCAGCTCACTGCAAGCTCCGCCTCCTGGGTTCACGCCATTCTCCTGCCTCAGCCTCCCGAGTAGCTGGGACTAAAGGCACCCGCCATCTCGCCTGGCTAGTTTTCTGTATTTTTTTAGTAGAGACGGGGTTTCACCGTTTTAGCCAGGATGGTCTCGATCTCCTGACCTCGCGATCCGCCCGTCTCGGCCTCCCAAAGTGCTGGGATTATAGGCTTGAGCCACCGCGCCCGGCCTTATATATTTTTTAAATGACCAGAAGGGAGGTGGATAAAAAGAAATGTGAGGTTTTCCACTGTATTTATTCCGAATGGGTTTAATGTATTACACTTTTTAGTAAAATGCTGCCACACACAAAATGCTCTCTAAAAAATTCACTGGGTAATAATTCTATGTGGAACCCTCTAAAAAGTTATAAATTTGCTTCAATTTTTTCAGATGATACACATAGTAGTAATACTAACTTATTCACAAATCAGACTCTTCTAAAAATGCACGTTAGAGCACTTCATGGTAAGGGGAACCTTCTTGGAAACTTCCATAATGGCACTGTGTTAACAAATGCATATTGACTTTTTGAAGCCTACAGAGAAATCTGGAATTATTGTTTTTGAAATTTTGAAGAAAGGTTTAAGTTCATGGGGCTTTAGAAAAAAAATTTCTTTAAATTAAGCATTTTAACATGCTGAAACAATAAGAGTTAGAGTGTTCAAAGTCATATAGAAAATTAACATTGGACTTAAAATATTTGAAAATATGGTAATGGTAATGTACATGCCTATGGATTTTTACTGTGAATTCTATACTCAAAATCTATGACTTGTTCAGTTTTAAATTTTAAAGTAGCTATTTTAACAGAATAAATGATGACTAAACTTATTACTAAGATATTATTTAATGCAATAAAGTAAATTAGTAATTATGTATTAGTAATCATATTATAATATAAATTATATGAGCAATTATTAAGTTAGTAATCATATAATATTATATGAATTTTTTAAAGTTTCAATGATTTCTAAGGCCCTAAATAGCTTAAACAATCTTGAGAAAAAAAGAATAAAGCTGGAGGCATCACATATCCTGTTTTCAAATTACATTACAAAGTTATATTAATCAAAACAGTGTGATAGTGGCATGAAACCAGACATACAGACAATGGAGTGGAATAAAAACCCCAGAAATAAACTCACACATATATGGTCAACTCATCTTCAACAAAGATGCCAAAATTACATGATAGGGAAAGGATAGCATTTTCAAAAAATGATGTTGAAAAAATTGGATATCTGTATGCAAAAAAATAAAAAATGAAAGTAGATTCTTATCCCACACCAAACACAGAAACAACATAAAATGAGTTAAAGACTTAAATATAAGACCTGGAACTGTAAAACTACTGGAAGAAAGCATAGAGGTCGAGCTCCATGACATCAGTCTTGGCAATTACTTTTTGAATATGACACCAAGAGCAGAGGCAAAAAAAGCAACAATAAACAAGTGGGACTACATCAAACTAAAATGTATCTGCAGAACAAAGGAAAATAAAAATACAAAGACAACTAGTAGAATGAGAGAAAATATTTATAAATGATATATTAATGATAGATTAGTATACGCAACATATAAGGAACACATACAACTTAATAGCAAAAAAAAAAAAGACCTATTTAAAAATGGGCAAAGGATCTGAATAGATGTATTTCTGAATACGACGCATGGCTAATAGGTATATAAAAGGGTGCTCAGCATCACTAATCATCAGGAAAATGCAAATTATGACCACAATGAGATATCAGCTCAGTGTTAGAATGGCTATTATCAGAAAGTCTAAAGATAACAAGCGTTGGCAAAGATAGAGAGGAAAGGGAACCCTTATACACTGTTGCAGAAAACACTGTAGAGCTTCCTCAAAAAATTAAAAATAGGACTACCATATTGTCTAGCAATCTCATTTCTGTGTAAGATTCAAAGGGAATGAAATTAGTATCTCAGAGAAATATTTGTACTCCCATGTTCATTGCAGCATTATTCACAACAGCCAAGATATGGAAACAGCCTAAGTGTTAATCAACAGATGAATGAATACAGAAAATGTGAGCTAGATAGATAGAATGATAGATAGATAGAAGATAGATAAATGAATATAAATATATACCCATAATAGGATACTATTCAGCCTTAAAAAAAAAAAGAAGGAAATCCTGTCATTTGCAACATGGATGAATATGGAGAGCATTATGCTAAGTGAAAAAGTCAAATACACACAGACAGATCCTACATGATCTCACTTATATGTGGAACCTAAGAAAGACGAACTCATAGAAGCAAATAGTAGAATAGTCACTGGTAGAGACTGGAGTGCTTGGGGATGCAAGAGTTGTTGGTCAAAGTGTACAAAGTTTCAGCTATAAGGGAATAAATTCAAGAGACTTAATATATAGCGTGTTTACTGTAATTAATTATAATGTATTATTTGAAAATTGCTAAGAGAGTAGATCTTAACTCTTCTCACTTTAAAGCAACTAATTATGTGAGGTGAGGCATATGTTAATTAGCTTGATTATGATAATCATTTCACAATGTCTATGTGTATCAAAACATCACATTGTATACTTTAAATATATAAAATTATTGTCAATAATAATGATATATTTTCAGATGAAAAGAATTGTCTCACATATCAATTTTGATTTATATCAGGTATTTTTGCATACATGTTGCAAGGGTAAATGAATTACTCTGAATTACTATATTAAGTCCTTTATTGGTGAATTTTGCATAACAAAGTTTCAAAAAGTGGGGACAATATAAAAATAGTACTAAATAAATCTACTGATGTTTCTATTGACTTAGAACTATTATATTCCTTTTGTTTCTTACTCTCTTTCTTAGACAAATCCCAGAGTAAAATGTACCAAGTTGTTAAATCAATAGCCTGAAAGAGAACATCTCCAGATAAAACAAGTACAAATGATGATGAGAGTAAATAAATCTAATTATGTCCTTGTCACAAAAGTTATCTCTGAGACCAGTAAGGCATACATGAATAACTAATTGCTTTTGTGTATTTAAACAAAGATGTTTAACAATTCAAGAAGCTTGTAATATTCATTTTATTCCTAACAGACAGATAGTAAAGCAGGGGCAAAGTTCACTTCTGTGTTTTCACTACCTTGGGAAATTTTGCAGGAATAAAGTCCAATTATTTGATTGTGCACACATTTTGTCCAAATAGTTACATACTATTGGGCTGCAAGAATAAAACAGGGAGCGAAAGAAAAATACTGCCTCTCTAGATTAGAGAAAAATAGTAGAGGTTTATCAAGGCCAAATAATAAGAAAAATATTTGCTTCAAATATGTATTGCCAAAGATATATTACATTAAGATCAAGATATTTCTATCATAATGATGTTAGTGTATGGGTAGGGAATAGTTACTCTTAAATGTTGATGAGAGAAAAAATCGTCACATTTCTGGTGGAAAACAGATATTTGATAATATATAAATCTATAAAAATATGCATACACGTTGATCTATCAATTCTGCTTTCTTTTCATTTGTCTTAGGAAAATAATAATGGTTACATATAAAACATTACCTACAAGAATATAAAGTTTAAGCACCCTAAATGCTACAAGTAGAACTGGTTAAAAATGTGATATGCTCATGTAGTAAAATACTGTGTGATTTATAACATATATTCAGCAATATGAAAATATGTTAAGAACATATTGTTAACATATGAAAACTAATTATAGAAGGCATGCATTGGATTATTTCATGGCAACAAAAACAAAAAGAAATGAACTGCCTTTTGTAGTTAGATAACACTCCACCCAAATCTTCAGTATTAATTTCCTGAATGCTGTTCAATGATCATAGAACCCTCCTCTCAACCCAACCACAACTGATTGATGCAGGCAGCCATGAGCCCCTCACCTTGTCTGAACCAATATACATCTTTTTAAAAAATACCTTCTCAAAGAGAAAAATTTGTCCATAATTATATCAGCAACTTGTGAACTTGTGAGATGTCAAGAATAATATCTGGTAGGTGATCTGGAAAATAGAGAAAAAATGTTCTGTAGGGAAAGAGATCAACAAAGCTAACACTCAGAGAGGTATAAAGATCAGCGGTCGAATAAAAGAACTTGGAGCATTTCAGTCTGTGAATCTAGCCCATGTCTGAACTCTGGCTGCAGTCTTAAGCTTAACTCAATGCAAACCTTGTATCTATCTACTTAATTATTGATTTCAGCTTATGTTAACTTCATTGAGTTTCTATTACATGTCAGTAAACATGTTCTCTGCAAAAGTTCTGGGTAGATAGTTATGCAAATGTCAATAGGCATTATTAATACGTAGTAGAAGAATTGGCATTTTTCTTGTTAATATTTTCTGCATTTTCAAAAGTTTGTAAAACAATCTATTACATTTGAACATGGAAAATGTTAATTAAGTGTAAGATTAAAATATTTAAAGTATTTGGATGTTGTTGATGGAATATGAATTTATAGAATGGAAAACACTCATTCGTCAGAAATTTTAGGTTACATTCAAACTGTTAATATATACTCTTGTATGTGTGTCAAGGTACACATACACTCATACACAAATAAATGTAATTTCAGCATGTTCTGTAATATCATGACATTGCAAAATATTCTAAGTCCCCATCAATATAAAAGTAGTCATAACAATACATTAGAGTATAGAATTCTATGGGAAATGACATAGATTAAGATATATACTTATGTGTGTGTATACATATATATATTTATATACACACAGATATATACTGATATTAAACATTTTAAAGATATATTAAAGAGTGAAATAAACCAGTTACATATACCTAATAAATTAATAAATATACACATATATATACATATATATATACTGGTATTTTCAGATAAAACTACTTTTGGAATTTTGCATGAGAGGCGGTTAGCTGTAGTTATTTCCTGGTGTGGTTAAGTAAAATGGGTCAATCAAGGCTCAAATGTAGAGTCTGAGATAAGGAAACATTTTCTAACACATATAATTCTGGTATTTTTTTGAATTTTTATATGTCATAATCATGTATTTTCATTAATGCACATGTACCCTACAACTTACAGTATAATAATAATAAATAAATTAAAAAAAAAAAAAAAAAAAAAACTTTGTGTAAATATACTTTGCCATCAATCTTACATGGAAAAAAATGAAGTTGAGAGAGAAAGAGGGAAAAGAATAAGGAAATTAAGTAAGGAAAAAAGAATGTTTGATGGACATAGCTTCTCTCCTACTCTTGGACATACACCTGAGTTCATTGACACTGTGTGATTTATACAGATAACATCAAATTCCATTATGGATCTGGAGAAAATAAACAAATTCATCATTCTAAATAAAGAGGACATAACCATCTCTTTCATTGGATTACTAAGGTATCTGCATTGTACATGGATAAAAACATTCTTTCAACCACATACAATTGTAGTCTCAAAATAGTTTTTAAAAAACTTAGCTATAATTTCCAGCATTTTCAAGAAACCAGCTTAACCCAACAAAATTCTATTTCAATTCCACTTCTGTGTCTCTGCCAATGGATTATGTGATTATGTATGAGGCTGCACAATGAAGCTTTTAGCTGCTACATGTTTTGAAACTCCATTTTCAAGATTAAAAGGCTGTAAAGTGAAATACATTTGTTCATGTGCCAAAAATAGTAGGGAACTTATAAACAGAAGGGAATACAGATATATCGAGAACAGAAAGCATTGTTTTTATAATTTCTGTATTAAATTGTGTTCTCATGTATACAGAATAATCACATTATTAAAACTGTTATATTCAAGAGATAAGATTTTTCTAATTAAACCTAGGAAATCACAGCTAGCACTAAAATAATTTTTTCTAGTAATTTTCTTGAGATTAAGAATTACATTGAAAAACCAAGTTTAAATCTCTGATTTAAAATGTATTTAATGAGATTTTTCTTTCCTTAAAGTCATTAACTTTGAGAAGTACATATTACCTACCGTTCTTGACATGAATTCAATCTACTTTGTTTACTACAAATGCTTTCCTAGGTACAATATGACAGAAAGCCATAAAATGAAAAAGGCTTTCATGTAAAAATCAGTATAAATCTGTTTACTACTTTATAAACACCCTTCCATCAGCCATGGCCAAGAAAGATAAGGTTTTTAGGTTAATGAACTCTCTTTTCTATCTTCTGACTTCTGAGTGTTATAAGACTATGCATTGCTCCTATGAGATAAAGCAATGAAAGGATCCAGTAATATTGTTTGTCAGCGAAATATGTCAATCAGAAAAAAAAATGCATGCCACTGATCAACAAAACATTTCTCTCAGTATCTGAATATTTGAATAATTGAAATTAGTATCTGAATATTTGAAATTCTTAAAAAGAATTCTGGGAAACATAATAACAAACTTCTATGACATATTCTTTTTTAATTTTCACTATTCTGAATAATGAGAAAATACTCGGTGAACACTTTGATTTATCTGTATCTTTGTTACATGTTTCATGGAGGAGGTAGTTAAAAATTCAAATTTATATCTAAAATATTAGAAATTGATTTTTCAAATAAGAGATTATATTTTTTCTGACATTTTTTCTGAATCATAGGAGGCACATTTTCATAACTTTTTCCACAGGTTTATTGGAATGCATCTTTTTTTTCTTCTTGGAAGACTATCATTATTCTTCCTGGACCATTTCTCTTCACATTTGTTCATTCCCACTATGAATTTTATTGGATTTGGATTAATTTAGTAGAAATATATTATGGATTTTACTGAAATAATGCACTTAACAACAATAACTAAATATACCTTGCATAGTAGTGCCCATACCTTTTATTTATTTTGTTATTAAGGATCACTAAATCCCGTTTTGTTATAACATTAACAAATCTTAAATCATGGATGCATAAAATAGTTTTTTAAAAAATCTACATACCTCATTATAGTTTCCTAATATAATTTTAATTGATAATATAATTATATTTCAAAATGCAAAATACATTTTGTTGCTTTAAATATGAACCAATAAAAATTACAAACACAATTGAGAATAATTGTTCAATATGATAGTCTAAATAATGGCAAATGTATATATTTTAAAGTGTATTCTGCATACATGTATTTGTTACAGAGAAATAAAAATGAATGATTAATATCAATATTTGAATCATAAATATATGATATATGAATAAATTCTGTGGGGAACATTGCTTGGAAATATGAGTCCTAGAAACAAAATAAATGATGACTGAAGAAATTATAATTCAGCTATATTTTAAATAAATTCTGTGGAAATAACCTTGCTATGATACATGAATTCCATATATTTTCAAGTATTCTGGATTCAGCTTGAAGTTACTCTTCATTCTAGCTTTTATCTATTTGGAGAGATTGAAAATAAACTCCCTGTAGGCTCTGAATATTAAACCTTTGTCAAATGGATACATTGCAAAAATTTTCTCCCATTCTGTAGGTTGTCTGTTCACTCTGATGATAGTTTCTTTGGCTGTGCAGAAGCTCTTTAGTTTAATTAGATCCCATTTGTCAATTTTTGATTTTGTTGCTATTGCTTTTGGCATTTTCATCACAAAGTCTTTGATCGTGCCTATGTCCTGAATGGTATTGCCCAGATTTTCTTCTAGGGTTTTTATAGTTTGGGGTTTTACATTAAGTCTTCAATCCACCTTGAGTTGATTTTTGTATAAGGTATAAGGAAAGTGCCCAGTTTCAATATTCTGCATATGGCTAGCCAGTTCTCCAAGCACCATTTATTAAATAAGGAATTTTTTCCCAATTGCTTGTTTTTGTGAGGTTTGTCAAAGATCAGATGGTTGTAGATGTGCCATATCATTTCTGAGTTCTCTATTCTGTTCCATGGTCTAAGAGTCTGTTTTTGTACCAGTACTGTGCTGTTTTGGTTACTGTAACCTTGTAGTATAGTTTGAAGTTGGGTAGTGTGATGTCTCCACCTACAACTCCATTAAAAAGTGAGCAAAAGACATGAACAATCACTAGATTGTTCTCAAAAGAAGACATTTATGCAGCAACAAACATAAAAAAAGCTCAACATCACTGATCATTAGAGAAATGCAAATCAAAACCACAATGAGATACCATATCACACTGGTCAAAATGGCGATTATTATAAAGTCAAGAAAAAACAAATGCTGTTGAGGTTGTGGAGTAGAAGGAATGCTTTTACACCATTGGTGGGATTGTAAATTAGTTCAACCATTGTGGAAGACAGTGTGGCAATTATTAAAAGACCTAGAGGTATAAATTTGACCCAGCAACCCCATTACTGGGTATATAGCCAAAGGAACATAAATCATTCTATTATAAAGAGACATGCATGTGTATGTTCATTGCAGCACTATTCACAAAACTAAATACCACATGTTCTCATAAGTGGGAACTGAACAATGAGAACATATGGACGCAGAGAGGGGAACAGCATACACTGGGGTTTGTCGGGAAGTGGGATGGGAGTAGGGAGAGCACTAGGAAAAATAGCTAATGGATGCTGGGCTTAATTCCTAGTTGATGGGTTGATCTGTGCAGCAAACCACCGTGGCTCATGTTTGCCTATGTAACCTACACATCCTGCACATGTACGCTGGAACTTAAATTAAAAGTTTAAGTAAAAAAAACAAAAGAAAGAAAGAAAAAGAAACTACATTTTTAAGTCTCCTTGAATTTATTAATAATTTTCTGACAATTAGATGTACTCCTATGAGGTTTGGAATTGAGTCCTAGGACGGGTTCCTGCAACTCCTGGGTGCTATGTCTGACAAGTAAGTAATGCTGGGGCAACTTAAAGCCATCCTGTAACAACATGCATTTCAGTTTCTATTCTGTACCTTCACAGGTGGGAGAGGCAGTTGTATCAGGGATGGTTGTATCTTCTTGGATTAGGCTACCTCTCTGGAAGCCTCAGTTCAACAATTCTGTGTTATTTTGTGACATTCTTAGAAGAACCAGTTTGGATCTTTCTTTTTCAAGACTCCCACTAATTTTTAAGACACCAAATTGCCAGTTATAATTTCATTCCTACTTGAGATAGCAGGAGTCTTTTTTGCTTCTGACACTGATCTCAGAATAAGGCATTTTATACTAGAATTAAGATGGAATAGCTGCTTCTGATAGAACTTGATTAACTAAAGGAAGAAAATAGCAAGTTACAAATTGCTCAAGGCAAACTCTGAGGACTATATATATATATACACACACACACACACACACAGACGCGCACACACACACACACATACACACACTACCAGGTACTACATCTCTTGAAAATTTTACTGGAAAAGAAAAACAAAAACAGACAATAAGGTCTGGTATGGCAGATACTGAATTATACTGTAAATTGAATGTACAAACTTTTTGTAAATTAAATGTAAATCGAATTGTACAAGTAAAATTTTTAGTATTTATTAAGTAGGACTGAAACTTAGATAATTGTAGTGAAGACATCTAGGTGAATTGTGTTTACATACTTTGAACACAAAAGCGTCTCCTCGTCTTTCCTTGTCTGTTAAGAGTAATCCTATCGTACTTGAGGCCTAATAATTATTTTACTTTAAATATTTTCCTTGAAAATAACACACATTATATTCTGGACTATTTTTATCAGACATTTCTGTATCCAGACAGAAACCAGAATCAGGACAATTTCAAAGTCCCCTAGGGTATCAGGGATCTTCACTGAGAAAAGATTATCTAAATTTTACAAATTTTATGAGAAATCTGAAAAGTAAATTTTATAAGTGATGTACAAGAGGGAAAAGAATAAAACTGTCGACTGAACCAAGATGGATAGTGATATGGATATATACTTTAAATATTCTACTTAGTTCTATTCACTATTGAAAGTTTAGTGTTGAAGTCTCCAACTATCTTCCCGCATTTAGAAGCTCTGTTATTAGGTGCTATATGTTTATCATTGTTATATTTTTCTAATGAGTTAACATTTTTATTGTTTTAAAATGCCTCCTTTTATACGTAGTCACATTTTCTGTTTTAAATGACACTTTTTTCTGTTAGTAGTGTATGCATTCCAGCTTTGTTATGATTGCCATTTGTAAAATATTTTATTTTCTACCCTTTGCTCTCCATCTATTTGTATATCTGAATGTAAAGATTTAAATGTGTCTCCTGCAAACAGCATATAGTGGGATCTTGTTTCTTAAACCTTTGTAAACATGCCTGCTTTTAATTGAATTTTTAATACATTTACATTTAATGTTATAATTGACATAGTTGGACTTGTATCTGCTACTACTCTACTTTTTGTTCTATTTATGTGCCATGACTTTTTTCTTCCTTTATTCCTCCTTTTCATTAAGTGAATATTTTCTAGTGTAGCATTTTAATTCCTTTGATGATTTTTTTTTATATTTTTAAAAATTTATTTTCTTAATGGTTACTCTAGACTTATGGACATTTTAATTTATCAGAATCTACATTAGATTTATATTAATTTAATTCTAGCAAGATATACTTAAAATGTTAATTCCATACAGCACTATTCCCTCTTTCCTCTTTGTGTGTTATTGTTACTATATATATTACACTTATAAATGTCACAAACTCAATAATACATTGTTGTATTTACTATTTTATATAATTTTATGGTTTTTTTGAAAAAGTTGAGAGAGGAAAGGATGGCATGTATATATTCTTAGAGTTTGTTTTCTTGACTTTATTATACATCGTTTCTGGCTCTCTTCACTTCTTTTTGTGGATTCAAGTCACCATGTTATATCATCTACTTGTGTTCAATACAGCTTTACTTCTACCCACTCCCTTGTGCAGTTATTGCCACCAAATATATTATATTTCTATTTGTTATAGGTCCTATAATAAAATTCAATACACAATGTTTTATTCAATTCCATTTTAAATAAGTGCTTTCCCTTGACATAATGGTTCATTATTCTTTTGCTTCTTTCAAGATTTTCTCTCTGTTTGGTTTTCAACGTATTTACTGTGATGTTTCTGAGTGTGAATGTTTTTGCAGGTATCCTACTTCAAAAAATCATACAGCTTCTTGGATATACAGATTATTGCCCATGAAATTTTAGATGTTTTCAGCTATTATTTATTTGAGTGTTTTCTGCTACTTTCTTTTTCTCCTATATTCTGGTACTCCTATTACTTGTATGTTGGTGTGCATAATGGCGATCCACGTTTCTCTGACACTCTGTTGTTTATT
The DNA here is from genome assembly GCF_003255815.1 of Theropithecus gelada. NCBI lineage: Eukaryota > Metazoa > Chordata > Mammalia > Primates > Cercopithecidae > Theropithecus > Theropithecus gelada. The sequence continues at coordinate 49,624,677 of NC_037675.1, read as the reverse complement.
TACATTCTATGTTTGACGTACCATCATCATATCTTCCTTTATCTCTTTGAGCACAGTGTTCTTATTCTTTGAATATACTCACAAATTCTACTTTGAACTCTTTATCTGTTTAAATTTAACATCTGGATCCTCTCAAAGGCAGTTTTTGTTGACTTTCTCTTTTTCTCTTTTGTTTTGTTTTCTGCCATACTTTCCTGTTTCTCTGTATAATTTATAGCTTTTTTGTTATTGAAAACTACACCGTTCAGATTATACAGTATCACAACTCTGGATACGAATTCCTCCTTCTCATCTTAAAGGCTTGCTATTATATGGTTTTCAGGTTTATTTTTTTAGGGACTATGCTAGAATATTTTGGTGAAGTCTATTTCCCTCACATTGTGAAGCCCTCTGATGTCATTCTTTTAGGTGGTTCAACCTTTATGTGGGAGGCAGAATAATTATCTTCCAATAATTATCATCCTCATCCATGGAATCTGTGAATTTGTTACCTTACATGGCAATAAGGAATTTAGGTTGCAGATGGAATTAAGATTGCTAATCAGCTGACTATAAGATAGGGAGATGATTTTGAATTATCCAGGTGGGTCAAGTGTAGTTACAGTGGTTCTCATTTTCAGAATGCTGAGGCAAAAGGTAAGTCAAAAGATACAATGTGAGAAGGACGTCACCTATATTGCTTGTTTTGAAGGAGGAAGAAAAGGCTGTGAGATAAGAATGTGAGAAGGCTTTAGAAGCTTGGCAAAGGATTTTTGGCTAAGTCCCCAAAACCAATTGCAACAAAACCAAAAACTGACAAGTGAGATCTAATTAAACTAAAGGGCTTCTGCACAGCAAAAGAAACAATCAAGTGAGCAAATAGATAACCTACAGAGTGGGAGAAAATATTCACACACTATGCATCTGGCAAAGGTCTAATATACAGAATTTATTTAAAAAAAATAAATCAACAAGCAAAAAACAAATAACCCCATTGAAAACACAGGCAAAGGACAAGTAGATACTTCTCAAAAGAAAACATACAGGTAGCCAAGAAACATGAAAAAAAAAATGCTCATCAGTAATCATCAGAGAAATGCAAATCAAAACCACAATGAGATACAATGTCACACCAGTCAGAATGGCTATTACTAAAATGTCAAAAAACAACAGATGCTGGCAAGACTGCAGAGAAAAGGGAACACTCATATACTGTAGTGGGAATGTAAATTAGTGAAACCACTGTGAAAAACAGTTTGTAGATTTCTCAAAGAACTTAAGACAGAGCTACTATTCAATCCAGCAATCCAATTATTAGTTATATACCCAAAGGAAAAGAGATCATTATACCAAAAAGACATGGAATCAACCTAGGTGCCAAGTAATGGTGAATTGGATAAAGAAAATGTGGTACATATACACCATGGAATACTACATAGCCATAAAAATGAATGAAGTCATATTCTTTGCAGCAGCACAGATGAAGCTGGTGGTCATAATTCTAAGCAAAGTAACACAGGAACAGAAAACCAAATACCACATGCTTTCCTTTATGAGTTGTAGCTAAACATTAAGCACACATGGACATACATAAGGAAGCAATAGACACTGGCGACAACTTAAGAGAGGAGGAAGGGAGGAAGGGGGGCATAGAATGAAAAACTACCCATTGGGTACTATGCTCACTATCCAGGTGTAACACACCATATAATAAACCTGCACATGTACCCACTATGTCTAAAATGAAAGTTGCAATTTAAAAAAAAAAAAAGCAGCAGCTACAAAAGACAAGAAAATGTACAGTTCCTAGAGCTTCCAGGAAGGAATGTAGTTCTCTCAACACCTTGACTTTATCTTGGTGAGGCCTATTTTGTAATTCAGACCTCCAAAACTGTAAGATAATCAATTATTATTTTTGAAAATGCTAGTTGGTTGCAAATTTTATAGCAGCAGTAAAAAAATTAATATAATGTACCGCGCAATGGCAGTGATTCTAGCAGGGATCTGTTTGACTTTAGTCTTTGATGTCTCTTTTAATATGTCTGCCTCTGTTGGTATTACACCTAAGTGTTAGGCTTCACTAATTGATTGGTTTTTGACAATGCTCTAGGGCGTAAACTGCTCTAGAATATGATTAATTTAAAGTTGAGTCCCTTTTCAGGGATCCATTCTAATGCCAGTCTTTACTATTTGCTCTGACTAAGGAGTGTGCTTTTTCTTAGCCATTTCTTACCATAGCTCTCTGAGCAAAACAGTTGGCCTATCATTTAGTTTCTTGTTGTCAGGGAGCTACTAGCTTTCTGTTAATCACTCACCAACAAAAGTTCCATTGTTTTTGAAAGTGCTCTTAGGCTGGAACTTCTCCAATTTCTGGTCTAAACAAAGCCAGTTTGTTCAGGGAGATCTTTGGAGCTTTCTTCTCAGAGTGCTTCCCTCCCTCCTTGGGAAAAATCTCTGAGTCATGGTTCCAGAGCTGAGGGTAAAGACAATAGTCCACCTCTCTCAGAGTGACAACACAGCTTTCTGAGCTGTTGGAGGCGTTAGCCATTGGTCTTCATGGTTCAACTTTCTTAGTATGGAATAATTTTTTTATAAATGAAATTAGGCAAAGGTGGTTGGGACTCCAGAATTATTGGCCTATTATACCTGCCATAGATCTCTGTTCTGTGAGCAGGGACTGAGTTGGGGGAAAGGAGCCTCTATGTCATGGCTACCTTGCCTGGAGTTTAACCTTTGCAATATGTAGCTGAAGTAGATGAAAAATGCTGAAACCCTGATTTTGCTGAAGAAATATTATAGGCCTTGACTAGATGATAGAGGAAAATGAAGCTACATCTTCTCAGCCACCCTTGGCCAGAATGAAGCTTCCATCATACTAAGCATGGGGAAAGGGATTAGGTCATGGCTAAGTGACAAAGATTCTCATTGTTCTAACTGAACAGCAAGACTTACAATGATTTCTTTTCTTTTCTTTCTTTTTTTTTTTTTTTTGACAAATGCTTCCTCTTGGTCGCCCAGGTTGGAGTGCAATAGCACGATCTGGGCTCATTGCAACCTCCACCTCCCCGATTCAAGCAATTCTCCTGCCTCAGCCTCCAGAGTAGCTGGGATTACAGGCGCCTTTCACGATGCCTGGCTAATTTCTGTATTTTTAGTAGATTCACGGTTTCACCATGTTGGCCAGGCTGGTCTTGAATGCCTGACCTCAGGCAATTCACCTGCCTTGGCCTCCCAAAGTGCTGGGATTGCAGGCGTGAGCAACCACAACTGCCGACTTATAGTAATTCTCTTAAATAAATGTTTCTTCATTTGTTTGATGACCTTAGGACAATTTTCAGAGATATAAATAGTAGTTTTCTAAATAATTTTTACTTGTTTTGACTGTTTCACTGGAAAGTATCTCACGCTGACATTCTGGCAATGGACTGATAAGCATAAAAACCCACTTCATAGTGAGATCAGTGGTTCTGCAGAATCACTCTGGTTATTTTCCTAGTTCCTTAATGCCTGGTTGGCATAGACATATTCAAAATCTGGCAAAATTTCTATATTTATTTCATTAACCATGATATAAGAGATATTTTGGAAGACAGAGACAAATGAATCACTTAGGGACACCTTTCCAAATGCTTGGTTTTATAGAATATTATACACATAATCAGATGTTAACTTTAATTACAGCTGTTGTTCCAGGTGTGACTTTATTGCCACAAGCCATTGTAGCCAAGTATTTAAATTGGCAATATGGATAATGGGTTTTTCTTTCAAACCAGAACTTTCTTTCACTTGAAGGGAATGGGAGTACCTCTCATGATCTTACTTTGGGGCCATGCCAACTCTCTGACTTAGGCAAAAATCACACACAGAAATTAACAGGTCACAAGATGTTTGGAAATATGTGTTCACAGCATAGAGTAACAAATAAAGAAATGAAAATGTAGGATACTGCTAGTTCAGTGAAATTTTTGAAAGAATTATTTAAAATGCCCTCCAATGTGAAAAACAATTAATCTGTTATGTTCTGTCCCTGAGAAAGAAGCACAATGTTTGGTAAACTGCCTTGGTTTTGGAGACCACATATATAAAAATTAGTTTTGTTGCTATTATGGCAGTATGCAAGCCTAAGTTGGAATAGGATAATACAGGGTAGACTTTACTAGGTATTTATTATTGATTGGTCTGTTCTACCTCTGTTCTACACAACTACTAGTTGAAAAAATTTAAAAGCTGTGTAACAGTATTTTTCTGAATTCTTTGAAGCAAGGACTCTGAATACAAATTATCATTTCCCTTTATGTGCAGGGTAAAAATGAGATAATTATTTTCTTGTTGATTTTATTTATTTATTTATTTTTTGCTTGGGGCAAACAAGGTATTGGAAACAGGATACTTTTTAGCAGCAATATTTCCATGTCTGTTCTCTGTGTATACCAGTGGCAATTGCCTGATTTGACTCAGTAATTCTTGGATTATAGCTTTGCATGTCTATTCTCCAAATTTCTGGGTATTAAAGGAAATTACAACAGTAGTATAATTTTCTTCAGCCCCAGGGAAAAGAGCTTTCTTAGAGGATCAGCACTTTTTCGTTTTGGGGATCATTTTGAGAAACTCATCGTAGAAGCTGCTCTCTGTGTTAAACTACTTCCTATTGAAATCAAGTAGTGTGTTTTCCACAACAAGCCCTGATTGACACAATTTTATATATTTAAAAGACTGATCATTTGATATTAGTTTAGAATGCCAATATTTAAAAAGAATATTTAACTTATAAAAAATAATAATTTAATGGGAAAGTTAGAAATGATGGCGATAAAGAGGAGTATTCCAGAAAAGCTTATACAGAGGCCTTAAAACGGAAAGAGTATGAAATTCAAGGAACTCAAAGGTAACTGTTAGAAAAGGATAAGAATGACTAGATAATATTGGAGTGAGTTCAGATTCTTTAAGACAGAGTAAAAAGTTTGGAATTTCTTTGAAGTATAATTACCAGAGTTTTAAAACATAATATAATTTTAAATATGGGAGTAAAATTGTGTCTTTTGTGATTGGAGAACTGCTTTGAAAGTAGAAATGCCTGGTGGTGATGATGAATTGCTAATAAATTACCCAACTCTTCTTATTGTTTTATTTAAGTCTAGAAATTTATATGTGGCATTTATTGAAAGAAAGAACTATTTCATGTTTTTAATGTATTTGTTAAGTTTAAAAGGAAAAAACTTTCTCTCAAAAATTCTTAAAGAATGTATAAGAGAGGTAATGAAATAGTAATGGTAGGGGAAAAAAATGCTTATAGTTACACAGAAATACTAGTTTTCTGATCTTGCATAAAAATATCTTTTTAATATATTTCCTCCCTTATATTAGCATGTATAACCTGTATGTTATCACATTGTGTACATACTACCCATAAATCATTTTGTTGTAATATTTATCAGTATTTTTTATGCTTCTCAAATAAAGGAGCTGTAAAATTTCAATTCAAAAGTTTGATTTAAGCTATGACTAAAGTCTATCTCCTATTTCTTTCTTATTTTTCTTTTTAACTTATATGACAAGAGTTTTTCAGTTCAGGACCAATGCATTTTCTCATATAAAGCATGATATTTAAGCCAACTTCATAACATTCTAGTTCAGTGTTTATGCCTTATTTACTCTACTAGGATATTCATTAATATATACAACACCCACACATACACAAATGTGTGCATCTAGATTTTGAAAAAGTTCCAACCATGGTATTAATCAAGATGGTCTATATTATGTGGGGATAGCCACAAACCCATGAATCTCAGTGGCTTAACACAACAAAGGTCTCTTCCTTGCTCAATTGCAGTAAAATCAGTAAAATCCACTGCAGATCCAAAACATCTGCTATCTATACTGTAATTAAGCAATTCAGGCCAAGGGAAGCTATGGCCACCCATCCTGTGATGGGACTCATGTCAGGTAGAGGATCTATGACTCTTCCACACTCTGTACAAAATTTCTGCCCAAAGCCCACTGTCTAGAACTAGGCCTACTTTCCCACCTAACACCAAAAAAGTGTGAGTCTGAGAAATTTCTAATTATTCAAAGGAATAATAGATACACTTTAAGTTTCCTTTTAAATTTTATATTTTTAAAATAGATTATTTTAGGGCTGTTTGAGGCTCACAGCAAAATTAAGATAAAAGTACAGATATTTCTCATGAATCCCCTTCCCTTGCGTAGGCACAGTTTTTCCCACTGTCAACATCCCCCACCAAAGTGGTACATTTGTAACAATTGATGAACCTATATTGACACATGGTTATATACTAAAGTCCATAGTTTACATTAGGGCACATGGTTTGATAACTCATTTCTTTTTAGCAATGAATAAATATTTCATTGCCTGGATATACCACAGTTTATTTTGTAAGTCACCTGCTAAAGGATATCTTGGCTGATACCCAGTTTAGGCAATTATGAACAATGTTGCTATAAACATCCATGGGCTGGTGTTTGCATGGAACTTGGTTTTCAACTCATTTAGCTACACATCAAGGAGATTATATGGTAAGAGTATATTTAGTATTGTAAGAAACTCTTAAACTGTCTTCAGGAGTGGTTGTCCTAGCATTTCCACCGGCAGTGAATGAGAGTTTCTGCAGCTCCGCTGCTTCAGCATTTGGTGGTGTCAGTGTTTTGAACTTTTGCTATCCTAACTGATATGTAGCAGTATCTCATTTTAATTTACAATTGTTTGATGACATATGATATTAAGCATCTTTTCATATGCTTATTTGCTATACATATGTCATCTTTGAATAAGTGTCTGTTTAGATCTTTGGCCCAATTTTTAATCAGTTTTTTTTCTTATGTTTGAGTCTTAAGAGTTCTTTGTATATTTTGCACAACTATTCTTTATCAGGTATATCTTGCAAAGGTTTTCTCCAAGTCTGTGGCTTGCATTCTCATTTTGTTAATAGTGCCTTTCACAGAGAAAAAGGTTTTAATTTTAATAAGGTCCAATTTATCAACTATTTCTCTCATGGATTGTACTTTGGTGTTGTATCTAAAACGTCATCACCAAACCCAAAGTCATCTAGATTTTTTCTATATTACCCTCTGGGAGTTTTATATTTTTGAATTGTATATTTATGGCTATGATCCATTTTGAATTAATACTTTGAGGGATGTAAGCTCTCTGTCTGTGAATTCATTTTTATTGGTTTGTTTGCATGTGACTGTCCAGTTGTTCCAGCACCGTTTGTTGAAAAGACTACTTTTCTCCATTATATTGCCTTTGCTCCTTTGTCTGGTTTTTGGTGTTAGGTTAATTCTGAACTTGTATAAAGAGTTAGGAACTATCCCTTTACTTCTATTTATTGGAAGATATTATAGAGAACTGGTGTAATTGCTTCTTTAAATGTCTGGTAAAATCCACCAAAGAATACATCTGGGCCTGGTACTTTCTGTTGTATAATACTATCATTTATTGATTTAATTTACCTAATGGATATAGGGCGGTTCAGGTTACTTCCTTTTGTGTGAATTTTGCAAGATTGTAACTTTCAAGGAATTCATTCATTGCACCTAAGTTACCAAATGTGTGTGCATAGAGTTGTTCATAATCTTTATTATTCTTTAAATGTCCTTGTGATCTGCAGTAATGTTCCCTCTTTCATTTCTGATAATATTAATTTGTCCCTTCTCTTTTTCTCTTAGCTAGACTGTCTAGAAGCTTATTGATTTTATGAATCTTTTGAAAGAACCAACTTCTATTGTTGTGGATTTTCTCTATTAGCACTTTTTTTTTTTCAATTTTTCCTCTAATTTTTATTATTTCTTTTCTTTTAGAAATTTTGGAATTCATTTGCTCTTCCTTTTTTATTTTTCTTTCTTTCTTTTTCCTTTTTTTTTTTTTTTTTTTTTGGCAGAGTCTTGCTCTGTCGCCCAGGCTGGAGTGCAGTGGCGTGATCTTGGCTCACTGCAAGCTCCGCTTCCTGCGTTCACGCCATTCTCCTGCATCAGCCTCCCGAGTAGCTGGGACTACAGGCGCCCACCACCACACCCAGATAACTTTTTGTATTTTTAGTAGAGACGGGATTTCACCATGTTAGCCAGGATGGTCTCGATCTCCTGACCTCGTGATCCCCCCGCCTCAGCCTCCCAAAGTGCTGGGATTACAGGCATGAGCCACCGCACCTGGCCCTTTTTTATTTTTCTAAGGTGGAAATTTAGATTACTGATTTTAGATCTTTTTTTATTTTCTAACATATGAATTCAATGCTATATATTTTTCTATGAGCACTAGTTTCCCTGCATCCTACAAAGTTTGATAAATTGTATTTTTATTTTCAAAATAATTTTTAGAAACCCTTTGTGACTTATTATTAGACCTATATATTTTTTAGAAATGTGGTGTTTAATTTCCAGGTATTTTCAGCTACCTTTTTGGTTACTTATTTCCAGTTTAATGCCATTGTTTTCTTAGAGCATTCATTATATATCTATTTTTAAAAATTGTCAAGGCAAGTTTTCACATTCTAAGAGAATGTGATCTCTCTTAGAAAAAGTTCAATGTGGGCTTGAGAAGCGTATGTATTCTACCTTGTTGGATAAAGCAGTCTATATATGCAAATTATATCCAGTGAATTAATGGTGTTGTTGAGTCCAACCATGTCTCTGCTGCTTTTTCTGCCTGTTAGATCTAACAAAGGGGCGTTGAAGTCTCCAACTTCAATGGATGAATTATATAATATCTGATTCATCTATTTCTCCTTGAAGTGCTATTAGTTTTTGCCTCGTGTATTTTGAAGCTCTGTTGTTATTCACATACCCATTAAGGTTTTCATTTTTCTTCCTTAAGAATTGACCACTGATAATTTTTCTTGCTCTGAAGTTTGCTCTATCTGAAATTAACATAGCTCCTCCAACTTTCTTTTGACTAGTGTTATGGTGGTATATCTTTCTCTACCCCTTTACTTTTAATCAATATGTGTCTTGATATTTAAAGGGTGTTTATTGTAGACAACATATATTTGGGTCATAGTTTTTGTTCCACTCTGACAATATCTGTCTTTTAAGTAGAATATTAATACCATTCATATTTAAAGTGATAATTGATGTAGTTTGATTAATATCTACCATACTTATTTATGCTTTCTATTCATCACCCTTGTAATTCATTTTTGTTTTTGTCTTTCATTTACCATTTTTCTACCTTTTGTGGTTTTAATTGAACATTTTATATGACTGTATTTTGTCTCCTTTTCAAAGGAGACAAAACTATTATAATTGATATAATATCAATATATATTTGATATAATTGATCAAATATATATAATTGATATAATATCAATTATACTTCCTTTTTAAAGCTTTTTCCTTTACAAATATTTTCTTTCATGCTGTAGGTTGTCTCTTCACTTTTCTGATTGTTTCTTATGCTGTATAAAAGCTTTTGACTTGACATGATCCCATTTATCAATTTTTGCTTGTTACTTGTGCTTTTGAGGTTTTCTCAAGAAATCTTTGCAAATTACCCATCTGACAAGGGATTAATAACTAGAATATGTTAGGAGATCAAACAAATCAACAGAAAAAAAATCCAATTTTAAAAATAGTCAAAACGTCTGAATAGACATTTCTGAAAAGACATACAAGTAGCAAATAGGTATATTAAAATGCTCAACATCACTATTCATCAAAGAAATGCAAATCGAAACCACAATGAGATATTACCTCACCCCAGTTAAAATGGCTTTTATCAAAAAGACAGATAATAACAGATGCAGCAAAAATCTGGGGAAAGGGGAACCCTCATAGACTGTTAGCAAAAATGTAAATCAGTGCAGCCACTATGGAAAACAGTTTGAAAGTTCCTCAAAAAACTTACAATACCTCTATCATGTAATACAACAATCCCACTGTTGGATATATATCCAAAAGAAAGGACAACAATATATCAAAAGAATATTTGCACTCCCATGTTTATTGCAGCACTATTCAAAATAGGAAGCCATGGAACAACCTGAGTGTTCATTGACAGATGAATGCATCAATAAAATATGGTACATATACACCGTGGAATAATATTGAGCCATAAAAAATAATGAAATTCTGTCATTTGCAACAACATGGTTGGAATTACAGGTCATTATGTTAAGTGAAATTATCCAGGAACAGAAAGACACATGTTCTCATTGATATATGAGAACTAAAAAAAAAAAAAAAAAAAAAAAAAAAATTGACCTCATAGATAGTAGAATGATGGTTACCAGAAGCTGGGAAGGGTAGTGGGGAGAAGTAAATAAAGTGGGGATGGTTAATGAGTGCAAAAATACTATTAGATGGAAGAAATAACATGTAGCATTTGGTAGCACAATAGGGTTAATATAGCTAAATATTTAGTTTATATTTCAAAATAACTAAAAGAAAGGAATTGGAATTTTCCTAACACAAAGAGATGATAAATTGTAAGGTGATAGCCGAATTACCCTGATTTGATCATTGCACATTGTATACTTGTAACGAAATAACACGTGTACCCCATAAATATGTGCAACTATTATGTCTATTAAAAAACATCTTTTTATTCCAGTGGTTGCCCTAAAGCTTTTGATATATGTTTATGAATAATATAAGTCCATTTCCAAAACTATAGGACTTAACGGGTAGTGCTAGTACTTTATAATAACAAAGTATTCTGAATTTCTCCCTCCACTCCATTCTATCATTGCTCTCATTCACTTCACTTATGCATATGCTGTGATAATTGAATACATTGTTTCTATTGTTACTTTTAAAAACTGTTATCCTTAGATCAAACCAGAATATAAAGAATAAAATTTTTATTTTACTTTTACTTATTCTTTCTGTAGCACTTTTCCTTTATTTATGTGGATCCAAGTTTCCGACCTATAACCTTTTCCTTGCCTTTGAAGAGTGTTTTCTTACATTTCTTGCAAGGAAAATCTACTGGCAATAAATTTTCTCAATTGTTGCTTATTTTAGAAAGTCAATTTCTCCTTCACTCTAGAATGATAACTTACAGAATACAGAATTATGTGTTGTTCCTCTCCCCAACCTTCTCCACTTTAAATATTTCACTCTGCTGTATTCTTGCTTGCATGATTTTGAGTAAAAGTCAGATATAATTTTTATCCCTGCTGTTCTATAGGTAAGGTATTTATTTCCTACATGTTTTTTTTTCTTTATCTTTTGGTTGCTATAATTTTTACATAATATGCCTAGGTGTAAATTTTTGGAATTTTTCCTGCTTGGTATTCTCTGAGTTTCTGATAGTATCTGTGGTTTAGTAACTGACATTAATTTGGGGAAATTTTTCAATTATTATTCTTCGGATGTTTCTTCTCTGCATGAGCCAAAATAGCTCAAATGTTTCTTCTGTCCCTTTTCCTCTACCTTCTCCTTCTGGTATCCTTCATAAGTTACACCTTTTGTATTCTCGGATATTCTTTTACTTCTTTACTTTTCACTTTTATTCTTCTATTCTCGGATATTCTTTTACTTCTTTACTTTTCACTTTTATTCTTCTTGATTTTTCAGTTTTGAATATTTCTGTTAACATATAATTAAACTCATTATTTTCTGTAACTGTGTCTAGACTACTAGTGAACTCATAAATGTATTTTTCATTTTTTAGAGTTTTTACATTTATATCATTAAAAATTAATTATTAAAATTTAGATCTATCTTCTTATATTGGACATCTTTCTTGCTGTCTACTTTTTCCATTAGAGCTCTTAGCATATTAATCATGGTTGTTTTAAATTCACAGTTTGATAATTGCATCATCCCTTCCATATTTGTGTCTGGTTCTGATGCTTGCTCTGTCTCTTCAAACTGTGTTTTTTTTGTCTGGTAGTGTGTCCTGTAATTCTTTGGTTGAAAGCCAGATACGATATATAGGGTAAAAGGTATTGAAGATGAATAGAACTTTAGTTATATGATGGTAAGGCATAGGGTGAAAGTAGTAATCTATGGTCTTATGATTAAGTGTCATTCTTTTTGTGAGTCTGTATCCTTTGGCTGTGACCTGCACAAGTTCTCCTCAGTTTCCCCCACCATTTGGTAGACAGGATGGCTAGAAGAGGCTAAAATTGGTTATTTTCCTTTACCCAAGGTTGGTTAGGTTCTGATAAAAGCCCAATAGTTTACTCTTGTAAAATAGTGTCTCTTGAGGATTGACCTTGTTAACAAGAACTGAATGCTCTGGTATATTTCAAAATGGCTACTTTTCTTCTCCCCCTGCTGGAATTCAAGGTTGGTTTGTTTGTTTGTTTTCCTATCTTCACTGTGAGAATCTTATTGGGCTCCTGAAAGTAAAACTCACACAGTGTGGGGGCCTTACCTATGACTGGGTACCCTAGAGTTTCAAACTCCCAGACTTACTCACACTGAGTTTCCAGCAATTTGTCCATCACAGTATAGGTTTTCCTACCTGGGTACTGGTTCCCATGGGTACTTCTGCTCATGCATGGTTGTTCTGGAATGTTTTGATTTTCTGAATCCACCTGTATGTATTTACAATATTGGGAGAAGCAGTTTGCCCTGTGACCACAATTCTCTGAGGGATCTATGAAGAGTTGTTTATTTTCAATTTGTTAAGCCTTTTACTTGTTGTTGGAATGGTATAGCAATTTCTAAACACCTACATAGTAGGCCAGGAACCAGAAGTTTAATTTCTTTTAATTTTAAACTACCTCAGATAAAAGCTTCAAAATTTAAATAAATAAATTTGAAGCCCCCATGAGAGGATTATTTTTTCTTTTTTGAATAATTTATTTTTAGTAACAAATGTAAGATTAAAAATGTATTGAAAAAAACACTAATTTTCACCTTTATTCTAAATCCCAATCCTATAAAATGAATTAGAAATTGGAAATTAAAATGAATTATTGTGTTTTATAGCTCATTCTAAATAACATATTTTAAATGTGTGTATAGTTTACTCTTTCTTCTCTGTAATTAATAGTCATGCAATCCAGACAAATCAGTCATTATTGCAAGTTATTTGTATAAGTTAATTTAATTTCTTCCTTTACAAGTTGTTGCCTATAACATGTGTTTCACTATCTGGCAGTTCATTTAATAACATAGGTCAATACAATTTTGTGGGCTTCTATAGGTAATTGGTGAATATGTAGTTATATTTATTACTGTACTGGATTTTAAGCTTACAAATACTTTAAGTTTCTCTGTCAATATTTAACCTGCATATTTAAAACCAAATTGTTTAAAAGCCACAAGGGGAAAGAATTTACATAGTACAAATTATAAATACAAGTAGTAGATAAACAGATAAAGTCATTTTTCATCTTATAGTTATTGATGTGGTTTGGCTGTGTCTCCACCCAAATCTCATCTTGAATTGTAGTTCCCATAATCCCCACATGTCATGGAAGGGAATGGTAGTAAGTAATTGATTATGGGGTGGTTTCCTGTATGCTGTTCTCCTGATAGTGAGTGAGTTCTCATGAGATCTGACGGTTTTATAAGGGACGTTTCCCCTCTTTGCTTGGCACTTCTCCTCTGTGCCGCCATGTGAAGAAGGATATGTTTGCTTCCCCTTCCACCATGATTGTTAGTTTACTGAGACCTCCCCAAGCCTGCAGAACTGTGAGTCAATTAAACCTCTTTTCTTTATGAATAATCCAGTCTCGGGCAGTTCTTTAAAGCAGTGTGAGAATGAACTAATGTAGTAAATTGGTTCTGAGAGAGTGGGGTGCTGCTATAAGGATACCCAAAAATTTGGAAGTGACTTTGATACTGGGTAACAGGCGAGGTTGGAACAGTTTGGTGGGTTCAGAGGAAGACAGGAAAACATAGGAAAGTTTGGAACTTCCTAGAGACTTGGAGGGCCCAGAAGACTGGAATATTTGGAAAAGTTTGGAACTTCCTAGAGACTTGTTGAATGGCTGTCACCAAAATGCTGAAGAAAGGGATTAATTCAGACATATAGGGAAGACAAAGAGAGAGACCAGATGAAGAAGGATATTACATCTGGAGCTTAAAGAGCAACCTTATACACGATCACTAAAATAACCTGTTGACTAACCCAAGCCTTGCCAATTAATTACTTCACCAAGATAGTCAGCTACCTTGATGGATCCTTAGTAGCATCTCTGAAAGGGGAGGTTAAGGGCAAAATATTTTTGAGATTGTTGGATTCCAATCTCAAAAATAAGGCAGAACTTTTCATGTGGGAGGATTAAATATCATTGGCAACATTTCTTGCATAATATACAGTATTGGGGTTAGTAGAAACAGAATTGAGGGTTTGAAATGAATCTTAAAGAATAAATAGTTTAATGAACACAGTTGAGTAACCTATCATTCTGATAAAAGGATCTTTTACTCTGATGAGAGCAAGTTAAATAACCTGTTTTTCAGTTGTGGAAGATTTTACAACAAACAATAAAGTTATCTGTCTTCCTGGGAAAAATTCCGTTGATACTAAATTTATATTTATGAGCTAGCCTTTATTTTTCACCTTTTCAAGCTGTGTGTCCTTAGTCTAGATTTCAATTTGCGCTATGAGTTAAGATTTAGAAGTGTAAGGACCAGATTTTATATAATCTCCTCTATAGCACGTTAAGGAACATATGTCCAATGCACAACAACATCAGCACTGTCTTTTAATGAGAATAATAATTATGCTTACATTCTACAAATATTGTTCCAACTTTTGGATACAGAATGGATCATAAAGTAAAAAAGAAAAAAAATAGGATATTTTGCGTTTAGTCTAGTTCTTCACTAGTTGAACATAACATTACTTTCTCAAACTATAAGATTTTTATATTTCTAAAAAATGTTTTGTATTCATAAAATGCCTACATTTCATTATAAACTAAGATTAACAGCATTTTCTAAAAAACCACCCGTAAAATATAAAGAAATACAAAACACAAATAACAGGAATCATGAGTCTTTAAGAAGCATTCTTAAAGCGTTGCTTCTTGAAACCAGCATAAAATTATAATGCTCTCCTGTATTTTACAACTGAATGTGGAATCTTTTACTCTGAAATAAAAGAAGTGACCCAAACTGTATTGTTATAACTGTTGACTGCCTTATAATAACTAGAGGTATGAGAACCATTGGCTTCATTAGCGCTCTCTTTTCAGGAGATTTCCTTTTATTTTATTTTTTTAAGTATGGTTCCCATGTGTGAAATTAATGACTTGTCAATCTCATCATTCAGAACTTGGTTAAGAGAAATTTTGTTTGCTTCAATGGAAAGAGGAAGTGGGTGACAAATAGAGAGGTTATTGTAATTGCACACACATACACACACACATGCACATATAAATACTATGAATGTTTGGATTAGCATGGAGAATGTGATAATGGAAAGACACAAATGTTGCATACCAGATACTAAAGCGTGCATCGTGAGTTTTTAATTCTACCATTATCTCCTTTGCTCATTTTTGTAGGCTAATGGGTAAAAAATAACATCATAAATCATCCTGGAATCATGCAGAAATAATTATTCTTTTTATTCTGTTTAAGTTTTACAATGAGTAGATTTATAAAAATTTTCACACCTGTGAAAGTTTTCATCCACATCACCACAGCCAGGCCTTGTGGAGTTCTAAAGCCCACCTTTGGCACTTTTACTCCCTTTCACCTCACCTTCAGCTATGAAGAGTTAGACTGTCCTGTCACAGAATGTCGGGAACTTCCCATCACTGTGGTTGTCACACTTTGGCAGGCTGACCACTTGATAAGGATATTGCTAAATGAAACATCAACATTTTTATGCCTGAGATATTATGAGAATTTATGGTAGAATAAAAACATTTTTAAAAACCACTCTCCTAAAGATAACGTTTTTTACTGTTTTGTTTGCTATTATACTTTAGAACAGATGGGATAAAGTGACCTAGAAGCCGTGATAACTTTCTGAGATCCAAGATTGATACTGATCGTGACTATGCCAGTGGCCAGGAGTCGTAGCAATAACTCTGAAGAGTGGTAAAGACAGAGGAGGTTGAGCCAATGCCAGAGGCTGATTGCCAGTCCAAATGTCCTCGTGTGTCACCATCTGGCACAAGTGTTAAAGGTTGCCAACTCCTTAAGTTAGAGCATTCATATGTATCAGCAGGTTTCCTGTCTTCTCTGATCACCAACAGATTAGTTCAAATACTACATTTTATTAAAATATGGTGCTGAGATACTCTATGTTGTTGTGAAAATAACACTCATAATAACTTGTTTAATTGTCCTGAGAAAATGAGTGTAACCTCATTTAAACAGTAAATCAATGCCCTTGTAAAATATAAAGGAAGTATCATCTTTTGTCCTGTAATGGCTTCCTGGCTTCCTGTAATCATGAACGTGCATCTAATCAATAAAAGTACAACTTTGTTAGAACGAATTTTGCAAAAAAAAATCCCCAGACTTTCAATAATATATATTTTATTCTAATCCATTACTTTGTATAAGATTAAATTAATGTAATAATATCCCTATAGGTTTGCTTTTATGGTATTTTACAGGGCGAACCATTGTCAACATTACTAAAAAGAAGTTCTGCCCTGTTTCTTTCTATTATTATTTGATGGAAAACTCAGTTTGAAATTTTGACAACTGTGCAGAAATAAATAAAAAGTCTTTTTTTCCTCACAAAGCATAGAAAAGAAATATACTGGAATTATGACATTCAAGGGACTCATCTCCATCAAAGAAAAATGAACTCAAAATGGAGATTATGCTAAACAAAGCATGAAAAATTAGGCTGTTTTGTGATTTTTAAAAAATCCTTTAATTTTAGTTTCTTAAAAGAAAGTGATGTTGGAATTATGAAGTTAGTGAACACTGAGTGTATTGAACTAATAATGTTTTACCATTGCCCAATCTCAATATGAATATACATATTTTATTGTTAAAATGAAAATGACTCTCCTCATTTGCATATATCTGTCATTGAAATAATACCATTGTAGACAGTCAAAATTTGTGATGCAAGTTAAAAAGTGACACAGACAAAAGATGAAATTAGTAAAAGAGGAAATGATTGATTTTTTTTTTTTTTTTTTTTTTTTTTTTTAAATTTATTTATTATTATTATACTGTAAGTTGTAGGGTACATGTGCATAACGTGCAGGTTTGTTACATATGTATACTTGTGCCTTGTTGGTGTGCTGCACCCATCAACTCGTCATTTACATCAGGTATAACTCCCAATGCAATCCCTCCCCCCCCCTCCCCATGATAGGCCCCGGTGTGTGATGTTCCCCTTCCCGAGTCCAAGTGATCTCATTGTTCAGTTCCCACCTATGAGTGAGAACATGCGGTGTTTGGTTTTCTGTTCTTGTGATAGTTTGCTAAGAATGATGGATTCCAGCTGCATCCATGTCCCTACAAAGGACAAAAACTCATCCTTTTTTATGGCTGCATAGTATTCCATGGTGTATATATGCCACATTTTCTTAATCCAATCTGTCACTGATGGACATTTGGGTTGATTCCAAGTCTTTGCTATTGTGAATAGTGCTGCAATAAACATACGTGTGCATGTGTCTTTATAGCAGCATAATTTATAATCCTTTGGGTATATACCCAGTAATGGGATGGCTGGGTCATATGGTACATCTAGTTCTAGATCCTTGAGGAATCGCCATACTGTTTTCCATAATGGTTGAACTAGTTTACAATCCCACCAACAGTGTAAAAGTGTTCCTATTTCTCCACATCCTCTCCAGCACCTGTTGTTTCCTGACTTTTGAATGATCGCCATTCTAACTGGTGTGAGATGGTATCTCATTGTGGTTTTGATTTGCATTTCTCTGATGGCCAGTGATGATGAGCATTTTTTCATGTGTTTGTTGGCTGTATGAATGTCTTCTTTTGAGAAATGTCTATTCATATCCTTTGCCCACTTTTTGATGGGGTTGTTTGTTTTTTTCTTGTAAATTTGTTGGAGTTCTTTGTAGGTTCTGGATATTAGCCCTTTGTCAGATGAGTAGATTGCAAAAATTTTCTCCCATTCTGTAGGTTGCCTGTTCACTCTGATGGTAGTTTCTTTTGCTGTGCAGAAGCTCTTTAGTTTAATGAGATCCCATTTGTCAATTTTGGCTTTTGCTGCCGTTGCTTTTGGTGTTTTAGACATGAAGTCTTTGCCCATGCCTATGTCCTGAATGGTACTACCTAGATTTTCCTCTAGGATTTTTATGGTATTAGGTCTAACATTTAAGTCTCTAATCCATCTTGAATTAATTTTCGTATAAGGAGTAAGGAAAGGATCCAGTTTCAGCTTTCTACTTATGGCTAGCCAATTTTCCCAGCACCATTTATTAAATAGGGAATCCTTTCCCCATTTGTTGTTTCTCTCAGGTTTGTCAAAGATCAGATGGCTGTAGATGTGTGGTATTATTTCTGAGGACTCTGTTCTGTTCCATTGGTCTATATCTCTGTTTTGGTACCAGTACCATGCTGTTTTGGTTACTGTAGCCTTGTAGTATAGTTTGAAGTCAGGTAGCGTGATGCCTCCAGCTTTGTTCTTTTGACTTAGGATTGTCTTGGAGATGCGGGCTCTTTTTTGGTTCCATATGAACTTTAAAGCAGTTTTTTCCAATTCTGTGAAGAAACTCATTGGTAGCTTGATGGGGATGGCATTGAATCTATAAATTACCTTGGGCAGTATGGCCATTTTCACGATATTGATTCTTCCTATCCATGAGCATGGTATGTTCTTCCATTTGTTTGTGTCCTCTTTTATTTCACTGAGCAGTGGTTTGTAGTTCTCCTTGAAGAGGTCCTTTACATCCCTTGTAAGTTGGATTCCTAAGTATTTGATTCTCTTTGAAGCAATTGTGAATGAAAGTTCATTCATGATTTGGCTCTCTGTTTGTCTGTTACTAGTGTATAAGAATGCTTGTGATTTTTGCACATTAATTTTGTATCCTGAGACTTTGCTGAAGTTGCTTATCAGCTTAAGGAGATTTTGGGCTGAGACAATGGGGTTTTCTAAATATACAATCATGTCATCTGCAAAGAGGGACAATTTGACTTCTTCTTTTCCTAACTGAATACCCTTGATTTCTTTCTCTTGCCTGATTGCCCTAGCCAGAACTTCCAACACTATGTTGAATAGGAGTGGTGAGAGAGGGCATCCCTGTCTTGTGCCAGTTTTCAAAGGGAATTTTTCCAGTTTTTGCCCATTCAGTATGATATTGGCTGTGGGTTTGTCATAAATAGCTCTTATTATTTTGAGGTACGTTCCATCAATACCGAATTTATTGAGCGTTTTTAGCATGAAGGGCTGTTGAATTTTGTCAAAAGCCTTTTCTGCATCTATTGAAATAATCATGTGGTTCTTGTCTTTGGTTCTGTTTATATGCTGGATTATGTTTATTGATTTGCGAATGTTGAACCAGCCTTGCATCCCAGGGATGAAGCCCACTTGATCATGGTGGATAAGCTTTTTGATGTGCTGCTGAATCCGGTTTGCCAGTATTTTATTGAGGATTTTTGCATCGATGTTCATCAGGGATATTGGTCTAAAATTCTCTTTTTTTGTTGTATCTCTGCCAGGCTTTGGTATCAGGATGATGTTGGCCTCATAAAATGAGTTAGGGAGGATTCCCTCTTTTTCTATTGATTGGAATAGTTTCAGAAGGAATGGTACCAACTCCTCCTTGTACCTCTGGTAGAATTCAGCTGTGAATCCATCTGGTCCTGGACTTTTTTTGGTTGGTAGGCTATTAATTGTTGCCTCAATTTCAGAGCCTGCTATTGGTCTATTCAGGGATTCAACTTCTTCCTGGTTTAGTCTTGGAAGAGTGTAAGTGTCCAGGAAATTATCCATTTCTTCTAGATTTTCCAGTTTATTTGCGTAGAGGTGTTTATAGTATTCTCTGATGGTAGTTTGTATTTCTGTGGGGTCGGTGGTGATATCCCCTTTTTCATTTTTAATTGCGTCGATTTGATTCTTCTCTCTTTTCTTCTTTATTAGTCTTGCTAGTGGTCTGTCAATTTTGTTGATCTTTTCAAAAAACCAACTCCTGGATTCATTGATTTTTTGGAGGGTTTTTTGTGTCTCTATCTCCTTCAGTTCTGCTCTGATCTTAGTTATTTCTAGCCTTCTGCTAGCTTTCGAATGTGTTTGCTCTTGCTTCTCTAGTTCTTTTAATTGCGATGTTAGAGTGTCAATTTTAGATCTTTCCTGCTTTCTCTTGTGGGCATTTAGTGCTATAAATTTCCCTCTACACACTGCTTTAAATGTGTCCCAGAGATTCTGGTATGTTGTATCTTTGTTCTCATTGGTTTCAAAGAACATCTTTATTTCTGCCTTCATTTCGTTATGTACCCAGTAGTCATTCAGGATCAGGTTGTTCAGTTTCCATGTAGTTGAGCGGTTTTGATTGAGTTTCTTAGTCCTGAGTTCTAGTTTGATTGCACTGTGGTCTGAGAGACAGTTTGTTATAATTTCTGTTCTTGTACATTTGCTGAGGAGTGCTTTACTTCCAATTACGTGGTCAATTTTGGAATAAGTACGATGTGGTGCTGAGAAGAATGTATATTCTGTTGATTTGGGGTGGAGAGTTCTATAGATGTCTATTAGGTCTGCTTGCTGCAGAGATGAGTTCAATTCCTGGATATCCTTGTTAACTTTCTGTCTCGTTGATCTGTCTAATGTTGACAATGGAGTGTTGAAGTCTCCCATTATTATTGTATGGGAGTCTAAGTCTCTTTGTAAGTCTCTAAGGACTTGCTTTATGAATCTGGGTGCTCCTGTATTGGGTGCATATATATTTAGGATAGTTAGCTCTTCCTGTTGAATTGATCCCTTTACCATTATGTAATGGCCTTCTTTGTCTCTTTTGATCTTTGATGGTTTAAAGTCTGTTTTATCAGAGACTAGGATTGCAACCCCTGCTTTTTTTTGTTCTCCATTTGCTTGGTAAATCTTCCTCCATCCCTTTATTTTGAGCCTATGTATGTCTCTGCGTGTGAGATGGGTCTCCTGAATACAGCAGACTGATGGGTCTTGACTCTTTATCCAGTTTGCCAGTCTGTGTCTCTTAATTGGAGCATTTAGTCCATTTACATTTAAGGTTAAGATTGTTATGTGTGAACTTGATCCTGCCATTATGATATTAACTGGTTATTTTGCTCATTAGTTGATGCAGTTTCTTCCTAGCCTCGATGGTCTTTACATTTTGGCATGTTTTTGAGATGGCTGGTACCGGTTGTCCCTTTCCATGTTGAGTGCTTCCTTCAGGGTCTCTTGTAAGGCAGGCCTAGTGGTGACAAAATCTCTAAGCATTTGCTTATCTGTAAAGGATTTTATTTCTCCTTCACTTATGAAACTTAGTTTGGCTGGATATAAAATTCTGGGTTTAAAATTCTTTTCTTTAAGAATGTTGAATATTGGCCCCCACTCTCTTCTGGCTTGGAGAGTTTCTGCCGAGAGATCTGCTGTTAGTCTGATGGGCTTCCCTTTGTGGGTAACCCGACCTTTCTCTCTGGCTGCCCTTAAGATTTTTTCCTTCATTTCAACTTTGGTGAATCTGGCAATTATGTGTCTTGGAGTTGCTCTTCTCGAGGAGTATCTTTGTGGCGTTCTCTGTATTTCCTGGATTTGAATGTTGGCCTGCCCTACTAGGTTGGGGAAGTTCTCCTGGATGATATCCTGAAGAGTGTTTTCCAACTTGGTTCCATT